>NW_021633507.1:0-5000 GCF_004799145.2 Neltuma alba
GTCTAGAGTTTGACTTTTGATCCGAGAAAAATTAGAGGATTTTCCGTGATGAAAGAAGGGAAAGAATGAAACCTAGAGACAGAGACAGATCAACCGAGTTACGAGTCGATAGAAAGAATTCGGAAAAGGCAACCCTTAAGTATTATCTAATAATATTTCTAGGAAAAGGAGAAAGAAAATATCTAAAGACTATCATGATAGCGTTAAGTCAGCATGCTGAGTTACCAAATGCATCATGACACCTACGAATCATCATGCTGAGTTAGCAGAAGATATTTATAGACAACATAAAAATCAGAACGCAGTACGGGAATATTTTAGACAATCCTTTGTCTACCCGGTATAGTAAAATCTCTACTGCGTGACTTAGTAAGGTTAAGTAGCCTGTCAGTAGAGCTAATTGTTTTCATCTATGCTCCTCTAAGATGACACCATATATGTACTTAATTAAGATGAGAAAATGGTGCCAGAACATGTCTCTGTGGTACCGGGTCAGTCGGGACTCAAAAAAAATACCCGATACGGTGCAGAATGGCAAAATAGGTAGAGGAATACCTAAGGGATATATTTTACACGAATTTTATATTAATTTCCTCCCTATTTTAATGCCAAAATGATGAAGGAATGTGAAAGAGACAAGTGTATGGTTAGATGGGAAAAGAAGGTATTACGTGTACGGTTGAATGCAAGACATGTGTATGGTCGGATGCAAGACAAGTGCACGGTTGGATTAAAGACATGTGGCTTGATGATGTAAGCAAGATGTCATCAAGATGAGATAAGCATAATGTCATAGGACACATGTCATCACAAAATAAAAGAAGAAAATGGACGGTCCAGATCAAGCCACATATTTTTAAGATCAACGGCCGAGATTCAGTCTTGTTTTCTATAAATACCCCTCCCCTTCCTATCATTTCGTCCAAGCACAAGGGACCCATGGGGAAGCTCTTGCAAAATGGTTTCTAGAGAGAGAAAGAAGAGGGAGAAAGAAAGGCCAAGTGGTCCCAAACCAGATCAAGCTCTAAAACAAGGTATGTGTGTTGTTTTTGATGTAATTTTCACTACCTTTGTTGTTGTTGAGCTTGGTTATGGATTTTAATGGTTTTTGGGAGTTTGAAATTCTAAGGGGGCATGCTGCACGAAATTGATAATGTTAGGCAAAGATGAAATAGATGTTAGAAACATGTTTAAAGGCTTGGAAACAACAAGAATCAAGTGGTTCTGTGTTGATTTTGCAAGAAATCCAACTTTCCCCTAGTTTGTGATTCTGTTCGGCCTTGACTGTTCTGAATGGTTAGGATTTGATTTTAATTTTTTTTAGCTTGGAAATAGATCCTACATGCAAAATTATGTGAGAATAGCATGTGAAAATAATTATAAGAAGGTTGGAATTGAAACTCAAAAGTTAGAGTTGAAGTATGTTCAAGAAAGAATCAAGTAGAGATAAGTTGATAACTTAATTCTAATAATTATTTTACATAATGTATTGATGTGTTTAGGACCTTGGAACATCCAAGAAGATTTTTAATGGTGTTGACCGAAAATCCATAGGGTTGGAAAGACAAGGGAATCAAAGGAAAAACAAGAGGAAAGCTATGTTACAAGGTAATAAACTTACCTATATTGTGTGCTTGATATGGATGATTGCATGATGTGATTGTGTTGACATGATGTGACTAAGCTATGATAAAATGTTTGCAAAGTTATGTTTGCAAGTTTATGTTATGCTTTGCCTTGGTAATATATTATGAAAGCATGAAAGGCTTCAGCTTACTTTCCATGGTGTTCACATGTTAATCGTTGGGACATTATAACATGTCATGCATTTGCATTATGTCTTGCATGCTTATGGGTAGTGTTTGCAACTGAGATTCCCTCGAATCTCACCCCTCCCTAACCGACCATTTAGGTCAATCAATGGTGGGCAATAATGGCATGAGAGGCAAGGAGAAGAAAGTGGAGAATTATTGACATTAATAAATGATGTTATTATTCAATGTGTAATTCTCCTATTGTATAATTTATGTTATGGATGCCAATGATGCCATGTATTTAATTACAATGTTTATGGGATGAATATAAATGTATGAGGATGATTGGGAAAGCATAAACCCAATTTATGTATGCCAAAGAAACAGAAAGAATTAAAGTAAAAAGAGCTTGAGAGATAAAACGTAGGTCATGAAGCAGTGAGTTTGTAGCTCCAGTTTGACCTATCAAATGAATGAGCTAAGCCACAAAATTTGGCAGATTCATAATACACATCCCAAGCTTTGAAATAGAGGTAGATTGCCTCAATAGGATGTGTACACAAGAAGATACGAATTTTCAAAGTTGAGGCACAGAATCTGAAAGTTTCACATTTTACTAAATGAACAGTAATTTTATTGATTAATCTGTACGGCACGGCTCTGATACCACTGAAGGGTATTGAAAAATGCGCAACGGAAAATAAATTTAAAAATTTCAATCCCTTGCTCGGATCTACCGATCGTGGTTAAGTCAAGTAGTAAGAAGAATTACCTTCAATGTTCGATTTCTTGGTGGCTCGGTGATTCTGCTGTTCAGGATGCCTCTGCTCGCCTCCTTTATCGCTCGAAGTCAACAACTTCGGTCGGCTTCCTCTACCGGTATCCACACGAACAGCTCTCCAGTCACGAACGACGTGCTAGCGCCTCTTTGTCCGTCTAGGGTTTTTCAAAGAATTCGTCCTCCTCTCTCTATTTTTGGGCATCTCTTATCTGCAAGCTTTCGCCCTCTCACACATAAAACCCTAGCTCCTAATATCAAATATATAGGATGCTATAGGTATTATGAATGATATTTAATTTCGAAATTAATCCTAAATTAATTCTGAAATTAATGCAATATCAAATATTGCCTAATCAAATAAGAGAACAATTAAATAAATACGGTTTATATTAAATCCGTCTCACAGATTTAATTCACCTATTTATTTAATTCAAAATAAAGATATGACGGAATTAATTTACATAGATCTAATTTATCCTTATAAATTAAATCTAATAATTAATATCTCTTATATTTATATAATATGTATATATATATACGAATTTATATATATATATATACACACACGTCCACCGTATATTATTCATTGAATCTGGACATATCTTAGATTCAATGAATCTGGACATCATAACTCGTGTTGGGCTATTTTGTGTGCGACCCTGTAGGCCCATATGAAGTTGGCAGTGGGCCATTAACTATAATGACTCACAAGTCGTAAGCGGTCTCTGGCAAGACATCACGACTACCCAAATCATATGAGGATCATTGAACGATGTAACCTTTCATACAACCATATCACGTCCCTTTTGTCACACGACATTTTGGTCATGGATGAGGCATGGAGAACGTCATCCTCCTATTTATGACCGTTACTTTCTCGATCCCTGAGTAGTCTGAGTATAGAAACGGAACTACCTTTCCATTATAGTATGACCATACATTTCTCAGACTCACTTATCGAGGGGCCCAGTAATATCTCTTTAAGAATGTGAGGGACAAATTCCATCTTGACCATTCACATTCCTCTGCATGAAAAACCACTGAGCCTGAACATAGTCTTTATGATCACTCGGTCAAAAGTGACTTTTGACTAGGTCAAAGCTGAGCGTTTCTCATGTAGGAATCCATGATGATCTCAGGTCAAAGGGCACAGTGACATGGTTTGTATATGAGAGAAGCTTATGACTTAACCCATACAGCTCTCTCATGACGGGTCGGTCCAACACCTTGTACTCTTACGTGTGCCTATGACTTTAATTTATATCTCTATATATCTTCAAAGTCATATTGGTCTTATTTCATCTCTCCTCCCACATAGATGACCGACCAGGGACATTTAGGATAAACCATGAGTTATCCAAGGAAAGTCATCACAGTAAACATGCAAATAATATGATAACATAATTAATAAATTCATAAATGAACAATGTTCATAACACAATGATTGGCCCCTAGGGCACAATTTCCAACACTAGGTAGGGTACTTGTATGGTTTGGCACGCTTGACAAGGTCCGGGCAAGTATTGCGAGGCTTAGGCAAGGTCCGGGCACGGTTTGGTAAGGTTTGGCAAGTCCTGGTATGGTTTGGCAAGGTTCTGGGACATCCTGGCACATCTTGGCACGTCCAGGACTGGTCTAGGACTAGTCCAGGACTGTTCTAGCACAGTCCACAAATTTCACTCCCGTACCAAAATTAAATCTACTCGTTACATTTAAGTCCTAATGGTTTTATTCACTCCTACTTGACCCCCCTAAATGTTAAGGGGTGCCACCGCCCGTGGTGGCTCGTGGAGCACGCACTTTGTGAAACACTAAAAAATTTCAAAAATATTCTATGGTTGTCAAAAAATTATGAAACTTTACAGGAAGCATCCTTATATGATGCTAAGGAATGCTGCAAAAAATGGCATGACAATATGATCTCTAGGTCCCTCAAATGGAGGTTGTCATCTCACGAAAAAATATGTTTGTTCGTGGCACATGGGAAAAGGCTCATTTTGCATATATAGGGTGCACCCCCAACCCCCCTCCCCATGGCCTTGCTCACACCACCACATGTATGCCCCTCCCAATAGACAAGATCAAGGTGTGAGCAAGTCCATGGGGTGTCCCTCCCCATAACGTCGACTACCCCCACGGTGGTGGCGGCGGCGGTGCCGGCAGCAGCGGCGGCCACCGGTGAGATTTTCCAGTGACTTTTCCGACGACCCTTAAAATGTGTGGAATTTCAAATGGGATGGATGGATGAGCGTATCTAGGGGTTGTTGGGCCTTCCTTGCACGCTATTCTTGTCGAAACTCGAGCGGAAAGGCATCCGTTGGGGCGTTTTCCTCGCGGTTGCTTCGTAAGCGAGGGCTAGGTTGGACTATCGTGTTTGTGAGGCACTCAAAACCTCTTTTGGTAGCCTTCGGATGGTATGTTCCCCCATTCCCCCATTTGAAATCTCATTCATTGCCCCTCATGCG
>NW_021633507.1:10000-12500 GCF_004799145.2 Neltuma alba
TGGAGCTCTGGATTGAATAAAATGCTCAAGTCAAATATTAAATAAATTTGTCCCCTAAATAGGAGACCAAACCAAAGAAAATATCTAAGAGCCATCATGACGATGCTGAGTCATCAAGCGTAATCATGACACCGACGAGTCATCATGCTGAGTCATCAAGCGTAATCATGACACCTACGAGTCATCATGCTGAGTCACCAGAAGATATTTATGGACAGCATAAAAATCAGAATGCAGTAGGGGAATATTTTAGACAGTCTTTTGTCTACCTGTTATAGTGAAATCTCTACTGCATGACTTAGTAAGGTTAAGTAGCCTGTCAGTAGAGCTAATTATTTTTATCTGTGCTCCTTTGAGATGGCGCCATATATGTACCTTTTATTGGCTAGAATTTTAAGAAGAAGTTGTCTCAATGGTACAGGGTAAGTCAAGACTCGAAAAGTATCTGATATGGTGCAAGATTGGTTTGATAGGTGGAGAAATAATTAAAAAAATATTTTTGCACGAATTTTCCATTTATTTTCTCCCTATTTTAATGCCATAAATGATGAAAGGACATGAAAGTGACAAGTGTACGGTTAGATGAGAAAAAGAAAATATTACGTGTACGGTTAGATGGAAGACACATGTACAGTCGGATGCAAGATACATGTGCGGTTGGATTAAAGACATGTGGCTTGATGATGTAAGCATGATGTCATCATGATGAGGTAAGCATAATGTCATAGGACACATGTCACCGTAAGATCAAAAAAGAAAATGGACGGTCCAGATCGAGCCACGTATTTTTAAGATCAACGGTCCAGATTCAGTCTGCTTTTCTATAAATACCCCTCCCTACCATTTCGTCCAAGCATAAGGAATCCATGGGGAAGCTCTTGCAAAATGGTTTCTAGAGAGAGAAAGAAGAGGGAGAAAGAAAGGCCAAGTGGTTCCAAGCCAGATCAAGCTCTAAAACAAGGTATGTGGTGGTTATAGCACCTGATTTTATGCCTATTTCAGATTAGTTACTGTGCATATCTGATTCTGAAATTTTGCATGCTTAAAGTACACTCTGTGGGCTTTAAATCCATGGATAGAACACTTCTTTTGGATATGTGTACGATTTATGGTGATTTTTCAAAGTTAGGGTTTGAAATCTAGAAATAGTATTGAACTTTTGGAAGAGTTTCGAGTTCTGTACATTTTCGATACTGTTCGGCATAGAATTGGTTCCTGAAACTAATTTTCATGTAAATTTAACTTAAGAAGCTTTCAGTGAGACTTGGAACCACTCAATTTGGATTTTTCTAGAATTAATTATGAATTTTCAAAGTTGAATAAAAATTCTGGAAATTCTGCGTGAACAGTACCCACGAAGCAAAATTTCCAGATTTGGTATTCTTGAATATAAGGCCATCTAAAGTGGTCCTAATTGATAAGAAATGGATCTTAAGATGGGAAATGATAAGATTTATGTTAGAAAAGTTGGAAAGAAAACCCTAAGACTAAGAGAAAGGGTTGAGGTTCAAGAAAGCTAGTCTTGAACTTTATGTAATCTAGTGGTCCTAATAGATTGTATGATCATTATGACTATGTTTAGGACCTTTGGAACATCCAAGAGGATGTTTGGTGATGTTGACCGAATGTCCACATGGTTGGAAAGACAAGGGAACCAAAGGAAAAGCAAGGGGAAAGCCATGTTACAAGGTATTGAACTTACCTATACTGTGCGCTTGATATGTATGCTTGCATGATGTGATTGTGTTGCCATGATGTGACTAAGCTATGATGAAATGTTTGCAAAGTTATGTTTGCAATTTTATGTTATGTTTTGCCTTGGAAATATGTTATGGAAGCATGAAATGCTTTAGCTTACTTTCTATGGCATTCATGTGTTAATGTTATAACATGTCATGTATGTGCATTATGTCTTGCATGCTTATGGGTAGTGTTTGCTATTGAGATTCCCCTGAATCTCACCCCTCCCTAACCAACCATTTAGGTCAATCAATGATGGACAATAATGGCATGAGAAGCAAGGAGAAGTAAGCGGAGAATTATTCTTGTTAATGGATGAGATTGTTGATAAATGTATAATTCTACTATTTGGTGAACTATGTTATGAATGCTAATGATGCCATGTATTTAATTATAATATTTATGGTATGAATGAAAGTGTATGAGTATGAACGGGAAAGAGTAAGGCCATGTTATGTATGCCAAAGAAATAAAAAGAATTAAAGAGATGTTAAGGGATAAAACGTAAGTCCTAGAGCAGTGAGTTTGTAGCTCCAGTTTGACCTATCAAACAAGTGAGTTAGGTCATAATATTTGGCAAACAAAGAGATCTGATGTTTCTCTTTAAAATGAGGGGTAGTTTTCCCGATTCCAATAATCGAGCAGAAAGTTATGCCTTTCCAAAGTTAGGTAAAAATACAGTAAAATCCGAAAATGACCAAATGAACAGTAACTTTTTCAAAGGAAATTGAGCTCGAATTTCAAGGCAATCAGTTCAGAA
>NW_021633507.1:17500-37500 GCF_004799145.2 Neltuma alba
GGCACGGTTTGGCAAGCTCGGACAAGGTCCGGGCAAGTGTTGGCGAGGTCCGGGCAAGGTGCTTGTACGGTTTGGCAAGCTCGGACAAGGTCCGGGCAAGTGTTGGCGAGGTCCGGGCAAGGTGCTTGTACGGTTTGGCAAGCTCGGACAAGGTCCGGGCAAGTGTTGGCGAGGACTGGGCAAGGTGCTTGTATGGTTTTGCAAGCTCGGACAAGGTCTGGGCAAGTGTTGGCATGCGCGGGCAAGGTGTACGGTTTTGCAAGCTCGGACAAGGTCTGGGCAAGTGTTGGCATGCGCGGGCAAGGTGCTTGTACAATTTGGTAAGCTCGGACAAGGTCGGGGTAAGTGTTGGCATGGGTGGGCAAGGTTCTTGTACGGTTTGGCATGCTCGGACAAGGTCCAGGCAAGTGTTGGCATGGGTGGGCAAGGTGCTTGTACGGTTTGGCAAGCTCGAACAAGGTCCGCGCAAGTGTTGGCATGCGTGGGCAAGGTGCTTGTACGGTTTTGCAAGCTCGGACAAGGTCCGGGCAAGTGTTGGCACGCGTGGGCAAGGTGCTTGTACGGTTTGGCAAGCTCGGACAAGGTTTAGGCAAGTGTTGGCATGCGTGGGCAAGGTGCTTGTACGATTTGGCAAGCTTGGACAAGGTCCGGGCAAGGTGCTTGTATGGTTTGGCAAGCTTGGGCGAGGTCCGGGCAAGTGTTAGGAGGCTTGGGCAAGGTCCGGGCACTGTTTGGCAAGGTTTGGGCAAGTCCTGGTACAGTTTGACAAGGTTCTGGGACATCCAGCCACGTCCAGGACGGGTCCTGGCACGTCCAGGACTGCCGTGGCACGTCCAGGACTGGTCCAGGACCAGTGCAGGACTGTTCCAGCACAGTCTAAAAATTTCACTCCGGTACCAAAATTAAATCCACTCGTTACATTTGAGTCCTGATGGTTTTATTCACTCCTACTTGACCTCCCTAAATGTTAGGGGGTGCCGCCGCCGGTGCCGCCCGTGGAGCACACACTTTGTGAAATAATAAAAAATTTCAAAAATATTCTATGGTTGTCAAAAAATTATGAAACTTTGCAGGAAGCATCCTTATATGATGCCAAGGAATGCTGCAAAAAATTGCGCAAAAATACAATCTCTAGGTCCCTCAAACGGAGATTGTCATCTCACGAAAAAGTATGTCCGTTCGTGGCACATGGGAAAAGGCTCATTTTGCATATATAGGGGGGCACCCCCAACCCCCCTCCCCATGGCCTTGCTCACACCACCACATGTATGCCCCTCCCAATAGACAAGATCAAGGTGTGAGCAAGTCCATGGGGTGTCCCTCCCTATAACGTCGTCTACCCTCACGGCGGCGGCGGCGGCTGCAGGTGAGATTTTCCGGCGACCCTTAAAATGTGTGAAATTTCAAATGGGATGGATGGATGAGCGTATCTAGGGGTTCTTGGGCCTTCCTTGCACGTTATTCCCATCGAAACTCGAGCGGAAAGGCATCCGTTGGGGCGTTTTCCTCGCGGTTGCTCCGTAAGCGAGGGCTAGGTTAGACTATCGTGTTTGTGAGGCACTCGAAACCTCTTTTGGTAGCCTTTGGATGGTATGTTCCCCCATCCCCCCATTTGAAATCCCATTCATTACCCCTCATGTATAGGATTCCTGTCCTGCGACGATGGCAGACAAGCAACCCAATCGATGTAGCCTTCAGATGTAGCCTTCTGTTGCTTGGCCAAGCTTGAGCACGATTGGAATGCTCCGCATGAGGTGTGGACACGCCGGTTTGGGGTGAAAGTCATTTATTTGGAAAATCTGGGCCTTGGAAGTGTGTGGGATTGCAAATGGGATGGATGGTGGCACGTACCAAGGATTCATGGACCTCCCCAGCATGTGTTTTCCGTCAAAACCTGAGCGGAAAGGCATCCTCACGGTTGATCAATAAGCGAGGGCTAGGTTGGACTCACGTGCTCGTCATTGTCAATCAGAACTTTCTGAGAGGAATCCCTGACACAAAGTTACGAAATGGCATCCGCCAAGGGAAGTTTTCCCACCGGGTGCTTAATAAGCAAGACTGTGGAGGGGTTGATATTCTCGGGCGTTTCGTGCGGCACGTTTGGTGCGCTACCCCATCCCCCCATTTGGAGTCTTATTCACTGCCCCTCATACGGTGTATTCTCCCCTTGTGACGACGGCGGACAAGCAACCCAATCGATGTAGCCTTCGGATGTAGCCTTTTGTTGCTTGGCCAGGCTTGAGCGGGGTTGGAATCCTTCGCATGAGGTGCGTAGGGGCATGTGCTACTTGGTCGCTGAAAGATGCGTTCATGCCTAACGGGCTTGGGCCAGCACCTCCCGTCTCTTCCATTTGCTCGCTTTCCTCGTCTGGGGTTGCGGGGTGTGGTTGCCACGGTGGTGTTGGTCTGGGCAAAACGTGCGGGCGTGTGAGTGGTGTTTCGATTGCCACTGTCGGCTGGCTTCGTGCTTTGTCCATCGAACTGTCGACACGCAATCAGGAATTAAAGTGATATAATTATTTTAATTACCTAAGGACCCCAAAAATTCAAGGAAAAATATGGATACACTCCCTAGGAATATTATGAATTTATAAAATTGTTTCCAAGCATTGGAAAAGCAGAAAATAATTTATGGGGAATTTACTTCCGAATTCCTATCGGTAAAGACCCGATTTTGGAGAAAATGTGAAGTAAATACCTAGAGGTCTTGAAAAATTCCCAAAACTTCCAGATCCAACTTTTGGAATAAATAGAGAATTATCATGAAAATAAATGGAATTTTTGAAGCCCCTAGCTATTTTTCCTAGTAGAGGGCAAGAAATCGGGTATTATGTGACCAAATGAATTTTTAAATTACCCTAATCAATTCCATTGCTTCCTAATCAGTTTTTACCATTTAGTTAGCATCCAACAAGGCCCAAATTCGTGCTCATTATGATCAGAACAGCTGGCTTGTGTGCTGGGCAAATTTTCAACCATTGGATCAACTCTCTTGGAAAGTAAGTCAAAGCATGTGTGGCTAGGATTTGTCCTTCATTTTGGCCGACCTTAGCACTTAATTTGGGGCAGAAATAGCTGCCCAAGGGCAGGTTTTTGGGTAGCAAATGAGCTCTATAAATACCCCCACAAGGCACTCAAAATTCGGACAGAATTGGGACAATAGAGGGGAGGTTCTGCACAACTTTCTTCTTGGCTTCCAAACACTCCTTAAATCACCTCCAATCCAAGGTTTATCATCAAGCTTTAATCCAAGACTCCTTGAGGTATGTTTAGGCTTTAATTTGATGCTTTTTCCTTGGCCAAACCGTGACTTAAAGTGAGGGGGAAGTGCTGTTTATTTCTGTTATGCTGGAAGTGCTAGGAAAGGATAGCAAATTGAGTATGAGCTTGTGTTGTTGATGTATGGTGCTGTTTTGAATGGGTTATGGAAGAAATTACCCTAGGACCTATGAGTATTCAGTTCAGCCAACTCAAGAACTCAAGGGTAGGAATTGTTTCAATAAATTTGAATGGTTCCAATGGATTTAAAATGTGATTTTGTGTTGGATTGTTCACCCACCAATAGGGAACGTGAGCTGGGGTTCAAAATGAAGGTGTGACATTTTTGGTATCAGAGCAAAGGTTCTGGACTATCTTTTAGATGTACTGTTCGATATGGTAATGCATTAGGATAATGCATATTTGATTGTGTGTGATGTGTTATGTCGTGAAAGGTGTGCATTGGACTAACCTTGATATAGGATATGGCTTGTTGTAAGCCCGATTCTCCCGGGGGTACAGTTGATCAGAGAGGGCCAGGGGAACCATACCCGGACTGGTACCACCCACATGTTTCTGACCCTGATGACCCGACTCCACCACCCGGATATTATCAGCCTCTCTGGGAGGTAGAGGATATAATTCCTGAGGTAGACTCCAACGGTAGTAAAAGGTTAGAGGATGATGAAGCCGGGAGTGCAGTAGGGCCTAAATCTAACCCGGATGAAGCGGGCCCCAGTGGGACGAAGCCACAGCCCCTCAGAGTAGTGCACCATGATCAGATCTTAGAGAAGGACCTGCCTCCGAAGAAGAGGCAGCGGTTAGTCACAAAGGAGCTGCACACCTATCAGGCCATTTTTGAGGAGCTCTGTGAGCTGGGGAGGCAGATTGACATCTCCCAGAACCAGTATGGGTACATTTATATGGACTATTTTTACTACGTACGACTACTACATAGTGATATCGCTGACCAGGACGAGGGAGAGATAGATGAGGAGATGTGGGGACAGGCCTTAGTTGACTCTTTGCCAAGGACCCCTGTTTGGCAGGATCAGATCCAGTTGGTCAGTGACCGCTCCAAGCAAGGTGCCTATGGGAGCTTTGATCAGATCCTGGACGAACTGGAGCTTTTTGTTACTTCTTATTTTCCTTTCTCTCCCATGTCTTAAGTGGATGACTGTATATGTGACTTGGATGATCTATGTTTTGGATACTTATACCTGAAACCTATCTATGTACAAATATGAAGCATAGCTTAGTATGAAATATTTTGATGACTAAGTAATAATCTTATTCCTCTGTTCCTCTTGTAGTAACAAGTTAAGTAAAATGGTGAGAACCCGAAGAGAAACACAACCAAGGGAGGCAGCAAGAGAACCTCCTATTGACCCGATTCAATTAGTTATGGACCGACTAGAGGAACAGCAGAAGGTGATGCAAGAAATTCAGGTAGCCCAAGCATGCCAAGACCAGGAACGCGATGCTGCCATAGCAGCCGCAGTGACAGCAGCGATAGCACAGCTGCAACAGGCTGGACCAAGAGTGGCCGAGGCACCACAGCCAGCTCAACCCCAAGAGCCAGCAGTAGAGTAGGTGCGACCTGCAGGGGATCCTGATTCACTAAGACAGTGGATCAAACGATTTAGTGCACAGAATCCTCCGAGCTTCACAGGGACATTGAACGTCCAAGTGGCCGAGGACTGGATTACTCGGTTAGAAAAGATTTTTAATGTACTTGAATGTTCCTCTGAGAGAAAAGCTCAGATGGCTATCTATAAACTGGAGGGCGAAGCTGATCGCTGGTGGAAGAACACCGAGATGATCCTCCAAGAGAATGCAACCCCTATTACCTGGGAAGTGTTCAAGGAACACTATAATTTGAAATACTTCCCACTGTTAGTAAGAGACAAAAAGGAGGTGGAATTTCTGATGATTCAGCAAGGTCCCCGAGAGTCCTTTGATGAGTACCTAGACAGGTACATGAGGCTCTCTCGTTACTCTAACTACCTCCAACTCCGCAATGATGAGTGGTGGAAAACAGAGAAAATGATAAGGGGACTAAGGCAGGAGCTGAGGGAGAAGGTAGCCCCACGACAACTTGAGAAGTTTAATCAGGCAGTGGAAGCCTGCCGGATTACTGAAAGTAGCCTGAACCACCAGGCACTAGTCAGGGCCGCTCCTAGACCAGAAGGACTAGCAACAAGGGGCGGATTAGAGAGGACTTCTTCTGGAGGAAATAGAAAGAGGCGAAAGCCTGTGTTTTCCAAGAAGTTTAAACGAGGAGGAGGAGTAAGGCAAGGAGGAAGCAGCACTACGCGCCAGACCAAGGAATGTAGCAGCTGTGGTAAAAACCACGGAGATCGACCATGTTTGATGGGTCAAAACGTGTGCTTTCGATGCGGCAAGCCTGGACACTATATAAAGGAGTGCCCTCTTAATGTGGATGGCTCGAGGCCCCAAACTCAAGGGAGGGTTTTTGCTCTCACAAGGGAAGAGGCTGATAAGTCGCCTGAGATGATACAAGGTACGATTCAAGTTAACAATTACCTTGTGCATGCTATGTTTGACTCAAGTGCTAGCCACTCCTTTATTGCATATGATTGCGCAAAGCGCATAGGCCTTGATGTTAACACATTATTATATGATCTATGTGTGGCTACTCCTACGGGCACTAAAGTTTATACGTCTGATGTTTGCCTAAATTGTATTGTCCGGTATGCCCATTGTTGCACTACACTTGACCTAATATGTATGCCTTTTCGTGAGATTGACGTGATACTTGGTCTGAATTGGCAGTCTACCCATAATATACTCCTTGACTGTAAGAATAGGACTTTGATTTTTCCTCCCCATGAGTTAACCCCTCATACCGAGGTGAAACTAAACTTGATCACGGGAGCCCAAGCCGGGGATTCCCTAAGACATGGCTGTCAGGGGTACGTGGTATTCTTCTCTGTACATGCAGAAGTGGAAGAAGGCATAACAGAGATACCCGTGGTATGTGATTTTCCGGAAGTCTTTCCGATGGAAATTAGCGGGTTACCTCGAGAGCGAGAGGTAGAGTTTGCAATTGACCTAATACCTGGAGCAGGACCGATTTCCAAAGCCCCTTATCGTATGGCTCCAAATGAAATGGCAGAATTAAAGAAGCAGTTAGAGGAGCTATTAGAAAAGAATTTTATTCGGCCCAGTGTGTCACCATGGGAAGCACCCATCTTGTTCGTCCGTAAGAAGGACGGTAGCCTAAGGTTGTGCATTGATTACCGGGAGCTCAACAAAGTGACGATTAAAAACAAGTACCCACTACCTCGAATAGACGATTTGTTAGATCAATTAGCTGGTGCCACAGTGTTTTCCAAGATTGACTTGAGATCAGGTTACCATCAACTGAGGATTAAAGCAGAGGACATTCCAAAGACTGCTTTCCGAACACGGTATGGGCACTACGAGTTCTTGGTAATGCCCTTCAGATTAACGAATGCCCCTGCGATTTTCATGGATTACATGAACAGGATCTTTCAGCCATATCTAGATTAGTTTGTGGTGGTTTTCATTGATGATATCTTAGTATATTCCAAGTCACTAGCGGAACACGAACAGCATTTACGGATCGTTCTAAGTATTTTTGAAGGAGAAACAGCTATATGCCAAACTCAGCAAGTGCGAGTTTTGGCTGAATGAAGTAAAGTTCTTGGGTCATGTGATTGCCCAAGATGGAGTAGCAGTGGATCCCAGTAAGGTGGAAGCAGTTCTAAACTGGGAGCAACCAAAAATAGTAACAGAAATACGAAGCTTTCTGGGATTGGCAGGTTACTATAGAAGATTTATTAAGGATTTTTCAAGAATTGCACAGCCCCTGACTAAACTTACACGTAAGAACCAGCAATTCGTGTGGGATGATAAATGTGAGGCTAGCTTCCAAGAGCTGAAACGAAGGTTGACCTCAACCCCTGTGCTGATAATTCCCGATCCAACCCTACCGTATGTTGTATATACCGATGCTAGCAAGCAAGGATTAGGGTGTGTATTAATGCAGCAAGGACGAGTAGTCGCCTATGCCTCACGACAGTTAAAGTCTCATGAAGAGAATTATCCCACTCATGACCTAGAATTAGCTGCAATAGTTTATGCCTTAAAAATCTGGAGGCATTATCTATATGGGGCAACCCTTGAACTATATTGTGATCATAAAAGTCTCAAGTACCTGCAGGATCAAAAAGAACTAAACATGAGGCAACGACGATGGATGGAGTTGCTCAAGGATTATGATTACCAGATAAAATACCATCTAGGCAAGGCTAATATGGTAGCTGACGCCTTAAGCCGAAAGGTAGTACAAGTAGCATTCCTAATGATTCAGGAACGAAAACTCATCGAAGATGTGAAGGATTGGGAACCTTTGTTCCATATGAAACTAATGACCCAGAAAGTAGAAGTGACAAGAGCAGAAGCCCAACTGATAGAGCAAATCAAAGAGGCCCAGAAGAGCGATCCGATAGCTGATACACTTCGGATTAAGCTAACAAAAGCTGAGGATGAAGCGATCGAGGTGTCACCAGATGGAATATTGAAGTATAAGAAACGGGTATATGTTCCAGAGTCCATCAGGCAACAACTATTGGAGGAGGCACATAAGAGCAAATATAGATACATCCGGGAATGACGAAGATGTACCAGGACCTCTGACGTATGTTTTGGTGGCCTGGCATGAAAAAGGACATAACAGAGTATGTATCTAAATGCCTTACTTGCCAGAAGGTCAAAACGGAGCATCAGAGACCGTCAGGGCTTTTACATCCTCTAAATATTCCGGAATGGAAATGGGATAGTATCTCCATGGATTTCATCATGGGGTTACCCCGTACCTCATCTAGATATGACGCGATATGGGTGATTATTGACCGATTAACGAAGTTTGCCCATTTTTTGGCAATAAAGAAAGATTACCAACCAGAAAAACTTGCCAAGTTATATATAAGAGAAATTGTGAGATTACATGGAGTGTCAGAGTCGATTGTATCTGATCGAGATCCTTGGTTTCTATCCCGATTCTGGAAGGCACTGCAGCAAGCAATGGGCACTAAGCTGAGCTTCAGTACAGCATATCACCCACAAACAGACGGTCAGACAGAGCGAACCATACAGACACTGGAAGATATGTTGAGAGCCTGTGTATTGGATTTTAAAGGTAACTGGGATGACTATCTGCCGTTAGCAGAATTTGCTTACAATAAAGTTATCACTCCAGTATACAGATGGCTCCATATAAGCTTTGTATGGTTGCAAGTGCAGATCCCCACTGTGTTGGACAGAATTAGGGGAGCGACAGCTATATGGGCCAGACCTAGTCGAGCAAACAACTGAGAGGATAAGGTCGATTAGACAGAAACTGCTCACGGCCCAAAGCAGACAAAAAAAGTTATGCGGACGTTCGACGAAAGTCTTTAACCTTTGATATAGGAGACCATGTGTTCTTGAAAGTGTCTCCGACAACGGGAGTAGGAAGGTCTTTGAAATCAAAGAAATTGTCACCAAAATACATCAGACCTTTCCAGATTCTATCAAAAGTAGGACCGGTGGCATATAAAGTGGCCCTACCCCCGAATCTTAGTCAGATACATGATGTCTTCCATGTATCCCAGTTAAAGAAGTATCAGCCAGATCCCTCTCATGTTTTGGAATATGAAGATATCGCACTACGAGATGACCTAACCTGGGAGATCAAACCAGTAAAGATCATTGATCGTCAAGTAAAGCAACTGCGGCAGAAATCCATCCCAATCATTAAAGTCATATGGGAGAATCTGGCACAAGAAGAAGCAACTTGGGAGAAGGAAGACGACATGAAAGATAATTATCCCGAACTCTTCGAATAAGGTACATTTTAAATTTCGAGGACGAAATTTATTTTAAGGGGGAGGGAAATGTAACGTCCCAAAATTTAGAACCCTAGTAATGGGAATGTGAGAAATGAGATATGATTGATAAGCATAAGGTATGAGTAAAGCATGGAAACCTAAAATGGGACGAAACTGACTTTATCGGATCCCTAGGGGCAAAATGGTAATTTTGAGAAAAGTTCTCAAAAATTCCCTAAAAATAGAAAAGGTGGAATTAGAGGTTTTTGAGTCACCTATGATGTTTTGGGAGTGAGAATGGCCCAAAATAAATTTTGGTGAAAATTCCCAAAAAATTAATTATTTTTGGGAAAATAGGGAAAAATAAAGGGGAATTAAAGTGATATAATTATTTTAATTACCTAAGGACCCCAAAAATTCAAGGAAAAATATGGATACACTCCCTAGGAATATTTATGAATTTATAAAATTGTTTCCAAGCATTGGAAAAGCAGAAAATAATTTATGGGGAATTTACTTCCGAATTCCTATCGGTAAAGACCCGATTTTGGAGAAAATGTGAAATAAATACCTAGAGGTCTTGAAAAATTCCCAAAACTTCCAGATCCCACTTTTGGAATAAATAGAGAATTATCATGAAAATAAATGGAATTTTTGAAGCCCCTAGCTATTTTTCCTAGTAGAGGGCAAGAAATCGGGTATTATGTGACCAAATGAATTTTTAAATTACCCTAATCAATTCCATTGCTTCCTAATCAGTTTTTACCATTTAGTTAGCATCCAACAAGGCCCAAATTCGTGCTCATTATGATCAGAACAGCTGGCTTGTGTGCTGGGCAAATTTTCAACCATTGGATCAACTCTCTTGGAAAGTAAGTCAAAGCATGTGTGGCTAGGATTTGTCCTTCATTTTGGCCGACCTTAGCACTTAATTTGGGGCAGAAATAGCTGCCCAAGGGCAGGTTTTTGGGTAGCAAATGAGCTCTATAAATACCCCCACAAGGCACTCAAAATTCGAACAGAATTGGGACAATAGAGGGGAGGTTCTGCACAACTTTCTTCTTGGCTTCCAAACACTCCTTAAATCACCTCCAATCCAAGGTTTATCATCAAGCTTTAATCCAAGACTCCTTGAGGTATGTTTAGGCTTTAATTTGATGCTTTTTCCTTGGCCAAACCGTGACTTAAAGTGAGGGGGAAGTGCTGTTTATTTCTGTTATGCTGGAAGTGCTAGGAAAGGATAGCAAATTGAGTATGAGCTTGTGTTGTTGATGTATGGTGCTGTTTTGAATGGGTTATGGAAGAAATTACCCTAGGACCTATGAGTATTCAGTTTAGCCAACTCAAGAACTCAAGGGTAGGAATTGTTTCAATAAATTTGAATGGTTCCAATGGATTTAAAATGTGATTTTGTGTTGGATTGTTCACCCACCAATAGGGAACGTGAGCTGGGGTTCAAAATGAAGGTGTGACACTTTGCATATTTTTATATCACCTCTATCGTTGATTTCTCTGATGAGATGAAATCGCCTAAGTATATGCTTGGTCCTTTGATGTGACCTAGGCTCTTTGGCCTGTGCAATGGCACCGCTGTTGTCACAGAACAAAGTTATTGGATCTGAGATGGTAGGTATCACCCCAAGTTCAGTAATGAACTTCCTAATCCAAACGGCTTCCTTAGCTGCATCAGATGCTGCTATATACTCAGCTTCCGTTGTAGAATCCGCTATAGTGCCCTACTAGAGCTCTTCCAGCTTACTGCTCCATTATTCAGGAGGAATATATATCCCAATTGTGATTTACTGTCGTCCTGGTCAGTTTGGAAACTTGCATCTGTGTAACCAGTTACATAGAGCTCATCATCCAATCCACCATAGACCAAGAATAAGTCCTTAGTCCTTCTTAAGTACTTAAGGATATTCTTGACAGCAGTCCAATGGCCCTCACCAGGGTCCTGTTGATATCTGCTAGTCATACTTAAGGCAAACGAGACATCCGGTCGAGTACATAACATGGCGTACATGATAGATCCTATGGCCGAGGCATATGGAACCTTACTCATGCAACCTCGCTGATCAGGTGTACTAGGACACAAATCCTTACTGAGGTGAATACCATGAGACATGGGTATGAAACCCCTCTTTGATTCCTGCATACTGAACCTATGCAGTATTTTGCCTATGTATGTGCTCTGACTTAGTCCTAGAAGTCTTTTAGATCTGTCTCTATAGATCCTAATTCCTAGGATGTAGGTGGCTTCACCCAAGTCTTTCATTGAGAAAGACTTTCCTAACCAAGACTTGACAATCTCCAAGGTAGGAATGTCATTCCCAATAAGTAGGATGTCATCGACATAGAGTACCAAAAACACAAATGTGCTCCCACTAACCTTCTTGTACACACAAGGTTCATCAACATTTTAAAGAAATCCAAACCCTTTGACTACTTCATCAAAACGATGATTCCAACTCCGAGATGCTTGCTTTAATCCATAAATGGACTTTTGAAGCTTGCACACCTTACCAGAGTCCTCGAAACGCACAAACCCTTCAGGTTGTGTCATGTACACATCCTCAAGTAGCTTTCCATTAAGGAATGCTGTCATGACATCCATCTGCCATATTTCATAGTCATAATATGCTACAATGGCAAGGAGGATTCTGATTGACTTGGCCATTGCAACCGGAGAAAAAGTCTCATCATAGTCTACACCATGAGTTTGAGTAAATCCTTTTGCAACCAGTCGTGCCTTGTAGACATTTACATTGCCATCCATGTCAGTTTTCTCCTTAAAAACCCACTTGCACTCGACGGTTTTTACACCTTCAGGCGGGTCGACTAAGGTCCAATCCTGATTGTCGTACATGGATTGCATCTCAGACTTCATGGCATTAAGCCATTTTTCAGAGTTTGGTCCCACTATAGCCTCTTGATAGGTAGTCGGCTCATTATGCTCAATGAGCAACACATCACGATTGTCAGAAATTAGAAATCCATATCTCTGAGGCAGAAACCGTGCCCTATTAGATCTCCGTGGACCTTGCGTGACTTGAGGAGTCTCAACAACTTGTTGTGAGTTATCTCCGATTTCCACCTGTAGGTCTGTGGTGTCTTGTGGCTCTCGAACTTTTGAGATGTACCTTGCTCCCACCGGTTCTTTTAGAGATAAATTCTCATTTGAGAAAGATACCATTTCTGACAACAAACACTTTGTTATCGGTGGGGTTGTAGACATAGTATCCCTTGGTTTCCTTAGGATATATCCCACAAAAAGGCACTTTGAGGATTTGGGCGCTAATTTATCTGAGGCTTGTTGCTTAACATAGACCTCACATCCCCAAATCTTGAGAAAAAACAAACTAGGTTTTCTCCCAGTCCATATCTCATAGGGAGTCTTTTCAACTGCCTTAGATGGAACACGATTCAGTGTGAACGCAGCTGTCTCTAGGGCATGGCCCCAAAAGGACGGTGGAAGATTTGTTCGACTCATCATGGATCGAACCATATCTAATAGTGTTCGATTCCTCCATTCAGAATGCCATTCCATTGTGGTGTTCCTGGAGGAGTCAATTGTGAGACTATCCCATAACTCCTAAGATGATCAATGAACTCTTGGCTCAAATATTCACCACCCCGATCAGATCGAAGGGCTTTAATTGTTTTGCCAAGCTGGTTTTGTACTTCATTTTGAAATATCTTGAACATTTCAAAAGACTCGGATTTATGTTTCATCAGATAGATGTACCCATATCTGCTAAAATCATCTATGAATGTGATGAAGTACGAATAACCTCCTCTGGCATTTGTATTCATCGGTCCACACACATCTGTATGTATGAGGCCCAACAAATCAGTGGCCCTCTCACTGTGCCCAGTGAAAGGTGTCTTAGTCATCTTTCCTAACAAGCAAGACTCGCAAGTATCATATGATTCAAAATCAAATGAGTTGAGAAATCCATCTTGATGGAGTTTAGAAATGCGTTTCTCATTTATGTGGCCTAGACGACAGTGCCAGAGGTATGTCGGATTCAAATCATTTGGTTTGACCCTTCTAGCGGTTATGTTATAGATATTTCCATGATTGAGTTGTTCTAAATTCAATATATAATGATCACCATCCAAATCACCATGAGCATAGAAAACATTATTATGATAAATAGAACATCTATCATTCCCAGCAATGGAAGTATAACCTTCCTTATCCAAATAAGAAAGAGAAACAATGTTACTACTCAAAGCAGGAACATAATAGCAATTGTTCAAAACTAGCAAAAGCCCAGTGGGCAAAACTAATTCATAAGCGCCTACAGTTAAAGCAGCAACCCTTGCTCTGTTTCCAACTCGTAGGTCAACTTCGCCTTTCTTCAGCTTCCTACTATCCTTTAGACCCTGAAGTGATAGCTCTGCTATCCTTCTTGTTCTTTTTCAGATCTTCGAGGTAGAGCTTGCAATTCCTCTTCCAATGACCAGGTTCATTGCAGAAGAAGCAGACTCCTTCCTTTGGATGCTTTGCCTTCTTTGGTACAGGCTTGGTTTCAAGCTTGCCTGACTCTTTGGTCTTACCAGATGAGCCATGACATTTCCCTTTGCCCTTACCTTTGCCTTTCTTCTTCATATCCTTTCCTTTCTGAACCATCAAAACATAACTGGGCTTCTTCTTAACACTCGACTCAGCAGTTTTAAGCATCCCATGCAGTTCAGAAATAGATCACAATGATTATACAATATGCACGTTCAATTCGAATTACAGATTATACAATATGCACGTTCAATTTGAATTACAGAAATAACTAGTCAGATATAGCACACATGATCGACCAAGAAATTTAACATACATCACATGTATCAACAATCGAACCTAACTTAAACACAAAACGACGCAGCTCTGATGCTACTAAAGGGAATTGAAAGACGCGCAACGGAATAAACTTTAAAATTTTCAATCCCTTGCCCAGATCTACCGATCGTGTCTAAGTCAAGTAGTAAGAAGCATTACCTTCGATGTTCGGTCTCTTGGTGGCTCGGGGATTCCGCTGTTCAGGATACCTCTGCTCGCCTCTTTTATCGCTCGAAGTCAACAACTCCGATCGGCTTCCTCTACCGGTATCCACACGAATAGCTCTCAATCCCGAACGACGTGCTAGCGCCTCTTGTCCTTCTAGGGTTTATTTTTGAAGAATCTGTCCTCCCTTCTCTATTTTTGGTCGTCTCTTATCTGCAAGTGTTTTCACCCTCACTCCCAAAACCCCAGCTCCTAATATCAAATATATAGGATGCTATAGGTATTATGAATGATATTTAATTTCGAAATTAATCCTAAATTAATTCTGAAATTAATACAATATCAAATATTGCCTAATTAGATAAGAGAACAATTAAATAAATATCGTTTGTATTAAATCCGTCTCACAGATTTAATTCACCTATTTATTTAATTCAAAATAAAGATATGACAGAATTAATTTATATAGATCTAATTTATCCTTATAAATTAAATCTAACAATTAATATCTCTTATATTTATATAATATGTATATATATATATATACACGTCCACCCTATATTATTCATTGAATCCGGACATATCTTAGATTCAATGAATCTAGACATCATAACTCGTGTTGGGCTATTTTGTGTGCGACCCTGTAGGCCCATATGAAGTTAGCAGTGGGCCATTAACTATAATGACTCACAAGTCGTAAGCGGTCTCTAGCAAGACATCACGACTACCCAAATCATATGAGGATCATTGAACGATGTAACCTTTCATACAACCATATCACGTCCCTTTTGTCACACGACATTTTGGTCATGGATGAGGCATGGAGAATGTCATCCTCCTATTCATGACCGTTACTTTCTTGATCCCTGAGTAGTCTGAGTATAGAAACGGAACTACCTTTCCATTATAGTATGGCCATACATTTCTCAGACTCACTCATCGAGGGGCCCAGTAATATCTCTCTACGAATGTGAGGGACAAATTCCATCTTGACCATTCACATTCCTCCGCATGAAAAACCACTGAGCCTGAACATAGTCTTTATGATCACTCGGTCAAAAGTGACTTTTGACTAGGTCAAAGCTGAGCGTTTCTCATGTAGGAATCCATGATGATCTCAGGTCAAAGGGCACAGTGACATGGTTTGTATATGAGAGAAGCTTATGACTTAACCCATGCAGCTCTCTCATGGTGGGTCGGTCCAACACCTTGTACTCTTATGTGTGCCTATGACTTTGATTTATATCTCTATATATCTTCAAAGTCATACTGATCTTATTTCATCTCTCCTCCTATATAGATGACCAACCAGGGACATTTAGGATAAACCATAAGCTATCCAAGGATAGTCATCACAGTAAACATGCAAATATGATAACATAATTAATAAATTCATAAATCAACAATGTTCATAGCACAATGATTGGCCCCTAGGGCATAATTTCCAACAGAGAGGGGCGAACGCCTTTCTTAGTCCTATGTTGGAAGTTTCAATCTCTTGAACGACGGTCGCGCTTTGCTTCGTGACTGCCTCGGCGGTTCGTTGGCAATGTCGCGACGTCTCGGAAGGATTGCTACCTGGTTGATCCTGCCAGTAGTCATATGCTTGTCTCAAAGATTAAGCCATGCATGTGTAAATATGAACTAATTCAGACTGTGAAACTGCGAATGGCTCATTAAATCAGTTATAGTTTGTTTGATGGTACCTTCTACTCGGATAACCGTAGTAATTCTAGAGCTAGTACGTGCAACAAACCCTGACCCACGGAAGGGATGCATTTATTAGATAAAAGGCCGACGCGGGCTCTGCCCGTTACTCTGATGATTCATGATAACTTGACGGATCGCATGGCCACAGTGCCGGTGACGCATCATTCAAATTTCTGCCCTATCAACTTTTGATGGTAGGATAGTGGCCTACCATGGTGGTGATGGGTGATGGAGAATTAGGGTTCGATTCCGGAGAGGGAACCTGAGAAATGGCTACCACATCCAAGGAAGGTAGCAGGCGCGTAAATTACCCAATCCTGACACGGGGAGGTAGTGACAATAAATAACAATACTGGGCTCATCGAGTATGGTAATTGGAATGAGTACAATCTAAATCCCTTAACGAGGATCCATTGGAGGGCAAGTCTGGTTCCAGCAGCCGCGGTAATTCCAGCTCCAATAGCGTATATTTAAGTTGTTGCAGTTAAAAAGCTCGTAGTTAGATGAAAGAGAGCCTTTCTTATCGTTCGCTCAAAGGTTCTCACTCAAAAATTTATCCAAGCTATACAGCAATGCAAACTCGGGTCATTCTCTTTTGGGAGCCTTAGTTAGTTATCTAGGTTAGACTAAGTGTTATGCAGAGTAATGAAAAAGGGGGGTTTTTGGTTTTTAACATTTAATGAAATGCCAAGACTAAATGCAATTAAATCAAATCTAAGTTACTATGTTTTTGGATTTTTCTAAGATAGTAGTAATGTAGTGGAAATTAATGATATGTAATCTCTTGAACATGGCTTTGAAGCAATCATAGTTCAAAATAATTTTGGGAGTAAAAATCACCAAGTTTTCTAAATGAAAAACCTTAAAGAACTCTTTAAGTCTAGGATCTTAATCAATGGCACCCATTTCATAAGATCCTATTAAGCTCACTTAGTGTGTGTATTAAGATTAATTAATGCACTTGGTTAAATGCAAGCCTAGATTAACTCAACAATCACACAATACCATGCAAGAAAGAGAGTATCAAAAGAGTTGCATAGAAACATATATGTAACCACATATATTGAGGCTCAAATTCAACATTAACTAATCCAATACACAAGATAATCATCCAGAATTGATTACAACCATAATCAAAACAGTTCAGCCCAAATTTACAAATCCTAAGACCTAGAAATTCATAAATAAAGAACTAGAACTTATGGATGAAGCTAACTCCCCTTTAAAGCTCTTGGAACTCATGCTTCTTCCACCATATTCAAGAGTTGAGAAGCTTAGCTCGTCATAACTCTTGAATCAACTCCAACTAGGTATTGTTCTTCAGCCATGGCAGTAGCAGATGGAAGAAATGGAAATGGGATTAGGGTTTCTGAGGGGGAGATGAGAGAAGAGGATGAAAGAAACGTAGGTGGAGGCTGAATAATGAGAGTCTGATCTCATCATACCCAAAATAGGGTTTCTAACCTGAAATTTGCGTGCATGGGTCGGTTTCTAGGGATGGGTAGGTCAAAATTTCCTGAAATGGTCGGGTCTGAGATTTGCTGATACGAGAGGTTCGCCACGGCGAAACATGACAGAGAGCCTTGCTTTAACAGATGATTTTCGCCGCGGCGAAGTCAGATGTGTGCCGCGGCGAACTTAGGTAGAAGATCCTTTCCTGCTTCTTGTGCCTTGAGTTCTTCAATTCTGGCCCCAATCTTTAGTGTCCTACAATAAAAAAGCAACAAATTGAAGTATCAATTGTCCTAGAAATCAATTGAATCCAATTAATAACCAATTATGACAATTTAATCCTCAAAATGACACTAACTTAAAGTAAGGATTCTTAATCTAAATTAAGCACAATTACCATTAAAAAGGGCAAGAAAATACCACAAAATCATGGATAATGTAATGAAAAGATAATAATATCTTAAGCTCAATCATTAGACCTTGGGCTGGGTCAATCGGTCTGCCTCCGGTGTGGAGCCTGCGGCTTAATTTGACGGAAGGGCACCACCAGGAGTGGAGCCTGCGGCTTAATTTGACTCAACACAGGGAAACTTACCAGGTCCAGACATAGTAAGGATTGACAGACTGAGAGCTCTTTCTTGATTCTATGGGTGGTGGTGCATGGCCGTTCTTAGTTGGTAGAGCGATTTGTCTGGTTAATTCCGTTAACAAACGAGACATCAGCCTGCTAACTAGCTATGCGGAGGTGACCCTCCGCGGCCAGCTTCTTAGAGGGACTATGGCCTTTCAGGCTAAGGAAGTTTGAGGCAATAACAGGTCTGTGATGCCCTTAGATGTTCTGGGCCGCACGTGCACTACACTGATGTATTCAACGAGTCTATAGCCTTGGCCAACAGGCCCGGGTAATCTTTGAAATTTCATCATGATGGGGATAGATCATTGCAATTGTTGGTCTTCAACGAGGAATTCCTAGTAAGCGCGAGTCATCAGCTCGCGTTGACTATGTCCCTGCCCTTTGTACACAGCGCCTGTCGCTCCTACTGATTGAATGGTCCGGTGAAGTGTTCGGATCGCGGCGACGTGGGCGGTTCGCTGTCGGCGACGTCGCGAGAAGTCCATTGAACCTTATCATTTAGAGGAAGGAGAAGTCGTAACAAGGTTTCTGTAGGTGAACCTGCGGAAGGATCATTGTCGATGCCAAAGCAAAAGCGCGACCCGTGAACCGGTTGACACAAGTCTCGGGCGAGGGCAGAAGGCCCAAGGCGCCACGGCGCCCGAAGTCTCTGACCGCGCACGCAGATTGTGGCGGCAGCCCAAGCCTGGGCTGTGGAAATGCTCGTGGATACGTCGTCGCCATGATTGTGGATGGCAGCGCGCGCCGTCACGGCGTGCCCTGGCACCTGCGAGCTTCTGGCGTCGGCCTGTGAGCTCCCCATTCGGCTTGTCTTGAAACACGGACCAAGGAGTCTAACATGTGTGCAAGTCAACGGGCGAGTAAACCCGTAAGGCGTAAGGAAGCTGATTGGCGAGATCCCCTCGTGGGTTGTACCGCCGACCGACCTTGATCTTCTGTGAAGGGTTCGAGTGAGAGCATACCTGTCGGGACCTGAAAGATGGTGAACTATGCCTGAGCGGGGCGAAGCCAGAGGAAACTTTGGTGGAGGCCCATAGCGATACTGACGTGCAAATTGTTCGTCTGACTTGGGTATAGGGGCGAAAGACTAATCAAACCGTGATGATGCCTTCTATCGTTAAAGCACTCAATTAAACTAGGTCCTAATTAATTTGTAGTTTAGGATCGACCTAGGTCATTACTTCCAAGGAGCAAGTTGTGGGTTTCTTTAGGTGAAAATTCAGGTGATAGAAAAAGCAATAAATTGGACCTAAACTAAAATGCAAAATTCTAATTCTAAATGCAAGATGCAAATGCCCTAAAATATGTATGAAAATTAAATTAAACCAAATGAATGCAATGATATTTTTGGGGGGTTTTTTTGAAGGAAAATAAAAATAATGAATAAAGAAAATTAATCAGAAAGCAAAGGGAATCAATCAGCAAGTAAAAATTCAGAGATTTCTCTTCAGGTACGGTAGAGGGGACAACTTAGGATTTTCATGGATTTAACCTTCATAACCTTAATTAGTTAATTAGACCAAAGGAAAGTGATAAGAGAGTGGAATTAATAAACTTAATTACCTACTTGAAATAAAGGGAACCCTCAACTTCAAAAACCCTTAAACTATTAGAGAACTCATAACAGTGTAAGGTTGGTTAATTAAGCTTATTAAAACCAATGAAAATAATTCAAATTAATTTTGGAAATTATGTTTGAAATTATCCAATTAAACAATTAGACAATTAACCAACTTAATTAAACAATTAATAGGCAAAAGAACCCAAATTTTGCAATTCAAACCACATTGATAATTAAACTCATAATGAAAACTCAATTATAAATTCAATTAACAATGCAAAGGTTCTAAACATAAATTCCAACAAGTATCTTGGCACAAATAAGACCCAAATATCAATTTAATCCAAGAATAAAATTGACAATCTAGAACTAAATTGTCTCAACAAAATTACAACTTGAACTCATTTAAAACTAAACAATTTCAAGTCCTTGAATTAAAAAGATAAATGAAACATCACTCCCTTGTGGTCTTCAAGTGCTAGCCCAAGGCTCTAGTCTCCTCCATGCTCCTCCCAAGTTGCCTCC
>NW_021633507.1:47500-52500 GCF_004799145.2 Neltuma alba
AATTGATACTATATTGTATGAATCTTCCCCTGGGGATAGTCTGTACCTTCCTTGCCTATTTAGTAAGAGGAGTTGAGAAACCGAATTAAAGGCTTGGCTCACAACTCACAAGCCCACTCACTGTAAAGGTTCAACTCAAATAAATCACAGCAAGTATCAAATGATTCGGTCTAGGAATAATAATCAACAAATCAATTCCTCTACTAATGTCCAACTCGGTCTATATCAAACTAACTGAATCAAATCATGAATAAGAAGCCAATTCGGTCTAGTATTCAGATGCAGAATCAGTTCCAAATTGGAGGAAGCAAGCATCAACTGGAGCAAACACATGATTTATCAATCATTGCTCCTAATAATCTCGGCAACTCTAGATAGAAATAATCATTACAATTTTGAAATCTAACATTCTGCCCTACAACTCATCTGATTAAATAGAAGAAGAAACTCCCTTCTTGAGGACCAAAGACTCAGGTACATTCACATCTCTAAGTGAACAATGGAAATCAGCCACGCATGCTTTAGTATCAAGCTAAGTTTTGTGGAAAAAGCTGATTTTTAAGCATTGATTTTTAGCATATAGCATTTATACTACTTAAAAATCAATGCTTAAAAATTAAACTACTCCCCTTCTATTAGAATTAAGTTTGGAAGCATTAAAAATCAAATTAGAAATTTTACCCTTGAAACCTATACCCTTTCGGTTTTGTCTAGTTCTTAAGGAAGGGATTTGATTTTGTAAAATCTGATCTGGTAGTTGGATTCTACATGAAAAATAATGTAGGAATGGCCAAAGAAAAGGGGTTTAATGTTTAAGTAATGTGTAATATGTTTGGATAATTGTTGAATGATTGGCATTGGTATTGGTTTGATAGGTACCTTGCCAAATCCTCAAGAGAACAACTTGAACTTAAAGGAAATCAAGAACCAAGTGTCAAAAGGTAGCATTGAATTACATTTTGATTGCTTTCTTGCTTACATTGATGTGTTAATGTGTATGTGTGCAAAGTGTGCCATGATGTGACTAAGCTTTATTACAAATGTTGATTGTAATGTTTGAATTATGTTGCCTTGGGATTATGTCCTCTGAATATGTGTATGATAGCTTACTTTCCATGGCATACAAGCATGAACACATAAGCAAGATAAATGCATGAAAGCATTTCATGTGGTGTTTGCATGAATGCATGATAATTGTGATTCCTTGCTACTAGGATTTCTTCGAAATCTCACTCCTTTGTTTAACACCACCTAGGAGGGAGTTCAAGTAAGGGCAAAGGCAAGGAAGTAGTTTCGGAGGCTAAATGAATATTTACTATACCCTAGAATGACTGTTGGAACTTGTTATGAAATGTTGCAAATTATGTAATGTTTGTTAGATAATAGCTCCTATTAGGAGCCAAACATGTATGTCTATGTTTAAACATGTGGAAGTATATTAGAATGTATGTTTAAGTATGTGTTAAGGCACATATGATTAAGGATGGGTAAAAGGTTAAGAAAAGATAAAACCAAGTATGATTAGGGGATGAACTTTCCCTAGAAATAACCAAACTTGGGACACATGAAATAAATAGCAAATTTTTAAATGCGCACTTGAAATTTGGCAGACTTATAAGACACATTTTTAGCTTTAAATCAAGTGGTAGATTATTAAATTTGGAATTTTTTGCAAAGAGTTATGCCCTTCCAAAGTTGGACAAAAATACTAGAAATTTCAAAATTTACCAAATGAACAGTACATATTTTTGTGGAAATTGGTATTGATCCATGAGGAAATGACATCCATGATTATTTTTCTTATGTAGAGTTTTTCATAAGCTTCGCATGAGATTTAGAACCACTCTGTTTTGATTTTTCTACATTTAGTTATAATTTTTCCAAAGTTGACTCGATTTTAAGGATTACATGAATAGTAACAAGAATCAAATTTTTAAAACCTTGGTTTTTACCTACTTTAAGTATAGCATAATGCTTCCGAATGGTTCCAAATGACGTATAATGGGGTTTAAAAATGAAGGTGTGACATGTGTCATTTCGGCCAAGGGGTGTTTATGGTGCAGCAGTTTGTTTTGCATTAATTTGATAATTCCAATAGGTTTAAAATGTGTTTTTATGTAGGAATATACCAAAGGAAAGTGTGTAAAATCATTAGAATCAAAAACAGAATTTTTAGAGAGTTATATATCCTTATTCAGACAAACCAATTTCATGAGGAAGGAGTTTGATTTTTGTAAAACTGATTGGATATTTGAATTCCTCATGAAAAATTATGTAGGACTGAGTCAACAGATCATTGATTCCAAAGGAGGAACAATTTTGTTAAAAATCAAACAAAAAAAGGGGAAAATTATGTAGGTTGAAGTTAAAATGTTAAGTTTAAGTTGTGTAGTTGTTAATATAGCTTGTATTTATGCTTGAATCAAGAGGTTTTGTGAGGAGAAATCAAAGAGGATCATAACCCCTTGAGGAGACCAAAATTGTTAGGTGTTAAAAGGTAGCATTGAATTATAATTTGATTGTTTATCTTGCTTGTTAATGTGATTATGTTGTTTGCTTGGATTAAGAAACTTGTATTGTGGTTATGGTTAATTGGATGACCTTGGTTGGTGCTTTGGCCAAATGCATGGAAGTATGTTTATGTGAAAGTGTTGATGTTCCTATTTTGTTATAATGTAAAGCATGATTTCATGTAACTTGAGGATGTCTTGAAGTGCTATAACATGTCACATTATAACTTGCTTGATTTGCATGAGAGTTATAGTTCAATTGCTATTGGGATTTCTATGAAATCTCATTCCCCCAACATTAAATTATGTCTTAAATAGGAGGTGGCTCATCCACGGATAAAGGCAAGGAATTGATATTGGGATGAAGGAGCACTATGGATTATGTAATATTATATGATGTTGTATAACATTTTGCCAAACTATATGATGATCTTATAATAGAATATGAATGATATTATATTATGTCTACATTTGTGTAATGTGTTTGGATGCTGGAATTATGGATGATGGATTCCTAGTATGAAGTAATGCAAGGAAAAAGGAATTAAAATTTAAGAAAAATGGGATTAGGGGATAAAATTTTCCTAAACAGTTTCAATCGTGTGGCACATAAAATAATAAAAAATAGATAAATTTGGATCTAAAACTTGGCATTCCTATAGAGCTCATTTTTAGCTTTAAAAGAAGTGGTAGATCACTAAAATTGGAGTTTTATACTAAGAGTTATGCCCTTTTAAAGTTGGACAAAAATGCTAGAAATTCAGAAATTGACCAAATGAATAGTGTAGCTTATCAGATTATCTGGATCTGTTTTAAATAGATATGAGTCTAGTGATATTTTCCCTTGATAGAGAACATAACAAGATTTAAGTGAAAATTGGACCCACCTAATTTAGATTTTTTTAGAATAAGTTATGAATTTTCAAATTTGGCCTAAAAAAACTATGAACAGTGCACAAACAATACGAAATTGGAAAATTTTAAACTTGAAAATTTTCATTCTTGAGCTATGGGGAATGGATTATAATCATCCCAATTGATGTATAATATGGTATCAAAGGAGGTGTTACACTTTTTGGTATCAGAGCAAAGGTTCTTGCTCTGTTTAAGTTTTTCTATTTTACTTATTTGTGCTGTGATATGTGATTGGTTGTCAATTATTGTTGTGAATTGTGATTGAATGTTAGTAATAATTGTGAAATGTGGTTATTTGATTGAATGTTACTGGATGGGATTATACCTTGTGATGGATTGTGTATGTTATAAGTTGAGTTGAGCACAGGAAAAGTATAGCCTGCTGCAGCGATAATTTTGGAGAAACTGTAAACCAGAGAATGCTAGGGGAGCCATACCCAGAGTGGTACCACCCGCATATCTTAGACCTCAATGGCCCAACTCCACCACCAGGGTACTATCAACTCCTGAGTGAGATTGAGGATATCCACTCCGAGGAGGACTCTAATAAGATTATACAGCTTTATGATAGTGATGCCCAAAGCACTGTGAGGCCTAGATCTAATCTAGATGAAGTGAGCCCCAGCACAATTAGGGTAATACCACTTAGGATGGTAAGACCAAAACAAACAAGGTCAAGAACATACCCATTCAAAAAAGACCTTTATTGGTATAGAAAGAACTCAGAGACTATGATAGCATCCTCAGAGAGCTAAGGGAACTGGGAAGGCACATAGATCGAACCTAAAACCAATATGGTATTACCTATCTAGATTTTCTCCTTTATGTGAGACTATTGTGCAATGAAGTAATTGAGAAGAATTCAAATACTGATAATGCTCTCTGAAACTGAGCACTGATAGACCCCTTACCAAGAACTAGAGTTTAGCTGGATGAGATTCAAAAGATTTGTGGCTGCTCCATATCCCGTACTTTCCATCAGCTGCTTGATGACTTGAAGATCTTTGTTCTCATTACATTTCCTTTTACTACCTTTGCATAGTGAATATGGATGAATGTATAATATGTCAAATGGTTGTTATAGGTTGTACGGATACTTGAATAGTGTTTTGCTGACTGTGCCATATATGTATAGTTGTGAATAGAAAAGCAATATAAAGTGTCTTTTATGTAAAATGATGATTTTGTTCCTCTTATAGTTAAGATAAAAACAACAAAATGGTAAGAACAAGATGAGGATTAAGAGGAAGGGGAGAATCGTCAAGTACATAGAGAATTAAGTTTATGACATTTTTCCTGTGATAATAAGATTATGGCATTCAACAATTAACACAAAGTTGGTGGATCAAAATTGTTAAGAAACAAATACGGAAATGGAAGTGCATTGTAGTTAATTTTAGCTCTAAAGCATGATCTAAGAAGTTACCCTCTCCAGGCCTGCCTAAACAGTTTTTTTTTTCTTCTGGGCTAGGAAGAAATTTCAGTTCTCATGTTTGAGCGACGCCATGTTTCCTGAAGGGAAAAAAAGGTTTACACAGAAGAGATGGTAAGAAAATGTCTTATTCAATTGCATCT
>NW_021633507.1:62500-77500 GCF_004799145.2 Neltuma alba
TGAGAGAGATGCAGCAAAACTGACAAATATAAAAGGAATCAATGGCGTGCTCGCCAGTTACATCCAATACATGACCGATAAGAAGAATACAGAATTCTACCTTAAAGTCATAATGGAGTACATAAGAGCAATAAGAGTTAGAGGCGGACCTAAAGGGAAACCCATAAGGAAGTCTTACTGGATTTGGGCCATAGAGCTAGTATCTTCCTTTATGAACAAAACACGCAAACTTAGGAGCCTGAGGAAAGCAATGCTTAATTACCTTTATGTTCATATCAAATGATGTGATATTTGTATTCGTTCAATTGATGTTTGTTATATTAAGTTTTTGGTTTCATGCATTATAAACAGACTAAGTATGTTATTTCATTTAATGAAATTACTTAAATTATTATTGTATGATTATTTGTGAATATTATGTGTATGCTTTTTATAAGTGGGAGCTTTTAGAAGATAAACTTCTAAGAGCCACAATCTTTGAAGTGCTTATATAAAATCCTTGATAGGAAATAATGATTGTTGCTTGTATCTGTGTGATGGGAGGTACAAACGTATGCTCTTGATCATGGATCTTGTAGCATCATTACTTTCTGATCAAGGATGATATAAGTACAGGACATTGTATACTTCGTTGTGCTATATATAACTAAGATGTTCTATGGTACGTCTCTCTTTTAGAGAGAACGTAGAATAATGTGGGATAAATTTGCTTCAGAACTAAAAATGGCAACCAAGAACATAATTGCTGAGCTTAATAAGGGAGAAAAGCTCAACGGGGATAATTGGGACATATGGCATCGAAAGGTTCAATACATCTTGGAGGAACAAGATGCGGTTGAACCTTTAACCACTGCAATGGTCGAACCTGAATCTGGGAATACGGCCCAACATAGGAGAGACCAAGAGGCTTACCTAGTTTGGAAGAAGAAAAACAGCATAGTAAGAATTACGCTTCTGAGTGCCATGGCTGATGACATTATGTGCGAGTTTGAAAGGCACAAAACTGCACAGGCTATGTGGATAGCATTGAAAGACAAGTTTGGTGGTACTTCTACCACGAAACTTAGAAGGTTGACGATTAAGTTTGACACCTACAAGCTCAAGCCAAACAATCCAATGAAACAACATTTGAGAGAGATGGCCAACATGATCAGAGAACTTAAGGAAGCAGGCCATGTCCTGTCTGATGAACAGCAAGTGCAGGCTGTTATCAGATCGCTTCCTGCTAGCTGGGAACACATGAAAGTCAACCTGACCCATAATGAAAACATCGTTACTTTTAACGATGTAGCCAAACACTTGGAGCTGGAGGATGAACATTTAGAGGCTTACAAGACCTCTGGACAAGCTTATTACACTGAGGATGCCGGTACTTCCCAATCAAGGCCCGATTCCAAGAAGGGCAAGAAGTTTCAAAAGAAAGGAAGAAGGGTGGTCCTCAACCCAAAAAGGGAAAGAAGCAATTCAAGAAGAAGGGAAAGAAAGGTGGGAAGAAGAAGCTAGACCTGAAGAAGGTCAAATGCTTCGCCTGCCAGAGAATGGGCCATTTCGCACGTGACTGTTCAAAACAGGCCGAGAGCGAAAAAGGTATTAGTGAATTATGTGAATTCACATGTTTCATATGTTTCTAGTACTGTTTTTCTAACAGAACCTGTTTCTTCTTCTTAGATTATAGACTCAGGCTCCACAGACCACGTAACCAGGGATCGAGGATCCTTTATCGAGTACCGTCGGTTGCCGTATCAAAGCAAGTGGCTTTACGTTGGGAACAATGCGAGGATCGAGGTTAAAGGCTTGGGCACCTGCAAATTTACTTTGCGTGGTGGGAAGACCTTGATACTCCATGATGTACTTTACGCTCCTGACATCCGGCGGAACTTGGTTTCTGTATTGTGTCTGTTAGAATTTGGGTTTAATGTAAACTTTCATGGTAAAGTTGCAGACATTTTTAGCAACTCTGTTGTTTATGGTTCAGCTTTCCTGTTTAAGAAGTTCTTTGTTTTGGATATTGTTGGTGATTTTAATAGTAATGAATGCTTTGCTGTTTCTTCGAATAATGTTGACATAAACACCTGGCATGCTAGACTAGGACACATTAATCAAAATAGAATGATTAAACTAGCAAAAGAAGGATTGTTGGGTGCCATTCCCAATATGGAAATGTCACTATGTGAGAACTGTCTAGTTGGTAAGGCAACAAGAAAGCCTTCGGTAAGGGAAAAAGAGCAAAACCCCATTGCAATTAATCCATTCTGATATTTGCGGTCCAATGAGTATGAGGGCGAGACACGGAGCTTGGTATTTTATTACCTTTATTGACGATTTTTCACGATATGGTCATGTCTATTTGATCTCGCATAAGTCTGAAGCTCTTGAGTGCTTTAGACGATACATAAATGAGGTAGAGAATCAAATGGACAGTAAAATTAAAGCATTACGAACTGATCGAGGTCGTGAATATTTATCTGATCAATTCAAACAACTCTGTGAAGAAAAAGGGATAATCAGACAACTGACTATCCCTGGCACTCCACAACAAAATGGAGTTGCTGAAAGAAGAAACAGAACTCTTCTGGACATGGTTAGGTCTATGATGACTCAAGCAAACCTGCCAATTTCATATTGGGGTGATGCCTTGTTAACGGCAACCTTCATACTTAACCGTGTACCCTCAAAATCAATCGCTTCCATACCCTACGAGTTATGGACAAAACGCAAACCAGATCTAAGCATCTTGAGACCCTGAGGGTCAGCGGCGTATATCCATGACGCTTCTCATAAGCATGGGAAGTTAGGTCCTAGAGGAAAGAAATGTATCTTCATAAGATACTCTGAACAATCAAAGGGATACGTTTTCATAGGTGAAAACGAAGATGGAACCGTGACTGAAATAGAATCAAGGGATGTAACATTCATTGAGACTAAATTTCCTAATAGAGGAGATGTTGACCATACTGTTTCTCTTTATGAGACACAGGAACAAGACAGTACAGAACAAATTGACAAACAAAAATCGTCTAGGTGTGTCAATCTGAGTGGGAGCCAAGAAAGGTCAACACTAAGACCTGAACAAAGAAAGAAAGATAAGCAAATAGCTCCCGTCAAAAGGAGTAACAGGGAAAGTGTTCCCAAAAGACGCTTTCAAATAGAAGGCGAATCTCTCTTAGTTACTCCAGAAGGGGATGATGAGCCCCGTTCTGTACGAGAAGCCTTATCAGGTCCTGCGAAAGATGAATGGATGAAAGCTATGGAAGAAGAAATGGACTCAATGAACAAGAACCAAGTTTGGGTGTTAGTTGATCTTCCAAAAGGGCGTAAAGCCATTGGGAACAAGTGGGTTCTCAAAATTAAAAGAAAAGTGGATGGATCAATTGACAAATACAAGGCTCGATTAGTGGCAAAGGGGTACACACAACAGGAAGGAATAGATTATGAAGATACATTCTCACCTGTTGTGCATTTCAATTCTATTAGACTTATTCTGGCAATAGTAAACAGTTTAGATTTAGAATTACATCAGATGGATGTAAAAACCGCATTTCTGAATGGTGATCTAGATGAAGAAATCTATATGGAACAACCATTAGGTTTCATTGAAAAAGGAAAAGAAAATAAAGTTTGTAAACTCAAAAGGTCCGTTTATGGATTGAAACAGTCATCCAGACAGTGGTATTTGAGGTTTCACAAAGCAATAACCTCATATGACTTCCAAATGATAAAGGAAGACCACTGCGTCTACATTAAGCGGTTTGAGGGTAATTTTTTCATATTATCCTTATATGTAGACGATATACTATTAGCCAGAAATAGTCTAGATTCGGTGGTGGCTATTAAAGAATGGCTTTCGTCGAATTTTGAAATGAAAGACATGGGTGAAGCAGAGTATATACTTGGAGTTAAGATCCAAAGAAATCGTTCAAAACGAATCCTCTCTCTTTCACAAGAGAATTATATCAACAAGATTCTTGAGCGATTTAACATGAAAGACTGCAATCCCATGAGTACACCCGTTGCCACTGGAGTAGCTTTGAGTTCTGACATGTGTCCCAAAACTGAGTCTGACAAAAAGAAAATGGAAAGAGTTCCATATGCCAGTGCTGTTGGTAGTCTGATGTACGCAATGATGTGTACAAGACCAGACATCTGTTATACAGTGGGACTGGTGAGCAGATTCCAGTCTAACCCCGGTGAAAAGCATTGGAAAGCAGTGAAGAGGATCTTGAGATACTTGAAGGGCACTTCCAATTATGCACTGTGCTACGAAGGAAGTGACCTGCGTCTTGTTGGGTACTCCGATGCTGATGTAGGCGGAGATGAAGAAGAACGAAGGTCAACTTCAGGTTATACCTTCTTGCTCAACAATGGCACCATATGTTGGAGTAGCAAGAAGCAAACATGCATTGCCTTACATTCAATGGAAGCTGAGTTTGTGGCATGCACTGCAGCAGTGCAAGAGGCTTTATGGCTGAAGAGATTTATAGAACACCTTGGATTTGGAAACAAGAGTACCAATCCGGTGATGGTATACTGTGACAATACTGCAGCCATAGTCTACACTAAAGATCCTAAGTATCACAGTAAAACCAAGCACATTGACATCAAGTATAATTTTGTTAGAGATTACATAGCACAAAAGATTGTTACTGTACAATACATTTCTACCAAGTGTATGGTAGCAGATCCTCTGACAAAGCCAATAGGCGAAAAAGTTTTTAAAGAACATGTGCAAGCCCTTGGCATACGTAAAGTGTAATTTGTAAACCTTATTAATGAAATTATAATTTTCTGTTATCACTTTATGTGTCTGTCCGAAAGTATACAATGTCTAGTATGTCGTACAGGTTAAAAAGGTTGGCTCTCTCACACGGGCAACCGCCTTTGACACTCAGGTGGAGTGAACAAAGATGAGACATTTGTGTTCACCAGTAAAGCAGCAAAGAATGCTGATATGGTAGGGAAGAAACACAAACCATATGTCGCCTTGACTAAAGTGTAGCAAGACAAGATGAGATCCACATTGATAAAGTTGGATCGATGTCTGGAATCCTACTTCCATAATACCTGTAGCCGGATAACAAACTCTTCAACGTCGACGTTATAACAATGAGCAGAGTTGAAGAATTTGGGTTTAGATACTGAGTGTGTCTAGACTTAAGTCTGTACGGTGTTAATGATAAGTCCAAAACGACATACACTCTTATAGTAAAAGAGTAACATCGTAGCATGTGTTTCATACCACATGTGCTGGGAGAACCGCAAAAAGGGAAGCAAGTGAAAGATCCCTGCTTCATTGCTGTGTGAGTCCCAGGGAGGAATTATCCTCCCGTTGGTGTCCTTTGACTTTGACAATATCACGAAAATATGTTTTAGCGACTGCTACTTTGGCATATGTTCTATGGTCATGATTGATGCGATCTAAGGTAATATGCTAAGAAAGCGACTGATTCATATGAAAGTGATATTTGGGCGAAAGGAAGATTGACTGTGATATACACACCTATGCTAGTGTCTGTGACATGTCCCTTATGACATTCCGTGGTCATAAGTGTGGACACTAGACATACTAGAAAAGTAATCTGATCAACCATGACTCAAGAGGGATCAGATCTACCGTAAAAAAGTGTATACAAGTAAATCTAGGACACCTGAGGCATAATTTTAAAATTCACGCTACACGAAAGGAGAAGGTAACTTGTGCTGGTCCTATAAAAGGATTTCTAGTACAGGCACCTAAATGAAGACGTCATGCCTACGCGGTCACGGCAAAGCACTAAGTATGAAACTGAGGGGAGACGAAGAGATGAGACCTATGACACCTAATCCACTAAGTGTGAGTGGGAGATGTAGGAAAATGGGCCAGTCCACCCTTGGTGGATTGGGCCCAAGCCCATTAACTTTGGGGCTCTAATGCAAATAACATAACTTGGGTCTCAAATGGTGATTTGCAATTTTTCTTCAAATTATGGATAAGGACAGACGGGGGCGGAAGTTTTTTTTTAAGATATAGAATCAGTTTGAGAAACTGACTTTTCAACTGGCTTGTTTTTCTTCCCACCCGCGTTCTCTCTTCTCACTCTCAAAACAAAGTGCATTTGTTGTGAACATCCATCACTACTCCAATTACCATGATCGGAATTTCGCGCGTGGCTATCTGAATCTGAGATTACTCGACACTTCAGGTATGCCCGAACACCATTATGACTAAACGCCTCTAAGTTAGAATCTGGGCTAGAAGCGATGCGTGCGCCTGTTGTCCGTTTGCCGACCAGCAGTAGGGGCCTCGGCCCCCAAAGGCACGTGTCGTTGGCGAAACCCTTGCGACGGATGAGTCGCAAGGATGCCTTGAAGAAATTCCCATCGAGCGGCGGGTAGAATCCTTTGCAGACGACTTAAATACGCGACTGGGTATTGTAAGTAGTTGGCCTTGCTGCCACGATCCACTGAGATTTAGCCCAAGTTGCTCCGATTCGTCCCTCCCCCACATTCCGTCCCATCATTCTCCCAAAACAGCGAAGCGGCCCCGAGGTTATACTTCCTGACTAAAGGACTCGAAAATTATGCTAAGTCTGGGAAAAGCTTCGACCACAGCCTCCTCGCCGGGTGAGTCCTGGGAAGGTCTGGCGTCAAAGACCCAGAGATTATGCCAAGTCTGGGAAAAGCTCCGGGATGTGGTCCGAGCAAAGTGTCAGCGAGTCCTGGTAATGGCCCAGGCAAAGTCCTGGGGAGGTCTCTGCATTATCTGGGCAAAGGTTGGAGCAAGTGTGGGCAAAGTCCTGGCACAATCCGGGCAAAGGTTGGCGCAAGTTTGAGCAGGTCCTGGCACGGTCCGGGCAAGGCTCGGGCAAAGCCCTGGGAAGGTCCTGCACGTCCACCTGATTTTTAGGGGGTGGAATTTGGAAAAACATGGGTGAGGTTAGCCATGAATAGTATGCCCATTCGTGGCACTCGGAAATTTTCCCAGAAAGCTACTATGGGGGGACTCCTCAAGGGGTGGGCAAGTCCCGGCACAGTCCGGGCAAGGTTGGCACAAGTCCAGGCTGGTCCGGGCAAGGTCGTGGCAAGGCCCTGTGAGTCCACCCTGATTTTCGGGGGGTGGAATTTGGAAAAACGTGGGTGAGGTTAGCCATGAATAGTATGTCCATTCGTGGCACTCGAAAATCTTCCCAGAAAGCTACTATAAGGGGGAACCCCTCACGCGCATTCCTTTTTTTTAGCACTAGCACTAGCACTTAGCACTTAGCACTTGGCACGTTGGCATGTTGCGCGTGCGCATGTGCAAGGATCAAGGTGCTTAGACAATGCGCGTGGACCCTTGGGCAAGGTCGTGGCAACGGTGGGCAAAGCTTGGACAAGATCCGGGCAAGGTGCTTGTATGGTTTGGCGAGCTCGGACAGGGTCCGGGCAAGTTCGGGCACGGTTTGGCAAGCTCGGATAGGGTCTGGGCAAGTGTTGCCATGGGTGGGCAAGGTGCTTGTACGGTTTGGCAAGCTCAGACATAGTTCAGGCAAGTGTTGGCAAGAATGGGCAAGGTGCTTGTACGGTTTGGCAAGCTCAGACATGGTCCGGGCCAAGTGTTGGCATGGGTGGGCAAGGTTCTCATACGGTTTGGCAAGCTCGGACAAAATCCGGGCAAGTGTTGGCATGCGTGGGCAAGGTTCTTGTTCGGTTTGGCAAGCTCGGATAAGGTCCGGGCAAGTGTTGGCATGCGTGGGCAAGGTGCTTGTACGGTTTGGCAAGCTCGGATAAGGTCCGGGCAAGTGTTGGCATGCGTGGGCAAGGTGCTTGTACGGTTTCGCAAGCTCAGACATGGTCCGGGCAAGTGTTGGCTTGGGTGGGCAAGGTTGTTGTACGGTTTGGCAAGCTCAGACAAGGTCTGAGTAAGTGTTGGCATGCGTGGGCAAGGTGCTTGTATGGTTTGGCAAGCTCGGACAAGGTCCAGGCAAGTGTTAGCATGAGTGGGCAATGTGCTTGTACGGTTTTTGCAAGCTCGGACATGGTCTGCGCAAGTGTTGGCAGGGGTGGACAAGGTTCTTGTATGGTTTGGCAAGCTCGGACAAGGTCCGGGCAAGTGTTGGCATGCGTAGGCAAGGTTCTTGTTCGGTTTGGCAATCTCGGACAAGGTCCAGGCAAGTGTTGGCATGCGTGGGCAAGGTGCTTGTACGGTTTGGCAAGTTGGGACAGGGTCCGGGCAACGTGCTTATAGGGTTTGGCAAGCTTGAGTAGGGCCCGAGCAAGTGTTAGCATGAGTGGGCAAGGTGCTTGTTCGGTTTAGCAAGCTCGGACAAGGTCCGGGCAAGTGTTGGCATGTGTGGGCAAGGTGCTTGTACGGTTTGGCAAGCTCGGACAGGGTCCGGGAAAGGTGCTTGTATGGTTTGGCAAGCTCGAACATGGTCCGGGCAAGTATTGGCATGCATGGGCAAGGTTCTTGTACGGTTTGGCAAGCTTGGACAAGGTCCGGGCAAGGTGCTTGTATGGTTTGGCAAGCTTGGGCAAGGTCTGGGCAAGTGTTGGCAAGAGTGGGCAAGGTGCTTGTACGGTTTGGCAAGCTTGGGCAAGGTCCGAGCAAGTGTTGGCAAGAGTGGGCAAGGTGCTTGTACGGTTTGGCAAGCTCAGACATGGTCCGGGCAAGTGTTGGCATGGGTGGGCAAGGTTCTCGTACGGTTTGGCAAGCTCGGACAAGATCCGGGCAAGTGTTGGCATGCGTGGGCAAGGTTCTTGTACGGTTTGGCAAGCTCGGACAAGGTCCGGGCAAGTGTTAGCATGCGTGGGCAAGGTGCTTGTACGGTTTGGCAAGCTCGGACAAGGTCCGGAAGTGTTGGCATGCGTGGGCAAGGTTCTTGTATGGTTTGGCAAGCTTGGACAAGGTCCGGGCAAGGTGCTTGTATGGTTTAGCAAGCTTGGGCAAGGTCCGAGCAAGTGTTGGGAGGCTTGGGCATGGTCCAGGCACGGTTTGGCAAGGTTTGGGCAAGTCCTGGTACGGTTTGGTAAGGTGTTGGGACGTCCAGGCACGTCCAGGACGGGTCGAGGCACGTCCTGGCACGTCTAGGACGGGTCCAGGCACGTCCAGGACTGGTCCAGGACCAGTCCAGGACTGTCCAAGACTGTTCCAGCATAGTCCAAAAATTTCACTCCAGTACCAAAATTAAATCCACTCATTACATTTGAGTCCTGATGGTTTTATTCACTCCTACTTGACCCCCTAAATGTTAGGGGGTGCCACCGCCGGTGCCGCCACCCGTGGTGGCCCGTTGAGCGCGCACTTTGTGAAACACTAAAAAATTTCAAAAATATTCTATGGTTGTGAAAAAATCATAGCAGGAAGCATCCTTATATGATGCCAAGGAATGCTGCAAAAAATCGCGCCAAAATACGATCTCTAGGTCCCTTAAACGGAGGTTGTCATCTCACGAAAAAGTATGTCTGTTCGTGGCACATGGGAAAAGGCTCATTTTGCATATATAGGGGGCACCCCCAACCCCCTCTCCATGGCCTTGCTCACACTACCACATGTATGCCCCTCCCAATTGACAAGATCAAGGTGTGAGCAAGTCCATGGGGTGTCCCTCCCCATAACGTCGACCACCCTCCTCGGTGGCGGCGGCGGCGGCAGCGGCCGCCAGCGAAATTTTTCGGGGTCTTTTCCGGCGACCCTTAAAATGTGTGGAATTTCAAATGGGATGGATGGATGAGCGTATCTAGGGGTTCTTGGGCCTTCCTTGCACGCTATTCCCGTCGAAACTCGAGCGGAAAGGCGTCCGTTGGGACGTTTTCCTCGCGGTTGCTCAGTAAGTAAGGGCTAGGTTGGACTATCGTGTTTGTGAGGCACTCGAAACCTCTTTTGGTAGCCTTCGGATGGTACGTTACCCCATCCCCCCATTTTAAATCCCATTCATTGCCCCTCATGCGCAGGATTCCCGCCCTGCGACGATGGGGGACAAGCAACCCAATCGATGTAGCCTTTTATTGCTTGGCTAAGCTTGAGCACGGTTGGAATCCTCCGCATGAGGTGCGTACACGCCGGTTTGGGGTGAAAGTCATTGATCCGGAAAATCTAGGCCCTGGAAGTGCGTAGGATTGCAAACGGGATGGATGGTGGCGCGTACCAAGGATTCATGGACCTCCCCAGCGTGTGTTTCTCGTCGAAACATGAGCGGAAAGGCATCCTCACGGTTGCTCAGTAAGCGAGGGCTAGGTTGGACTCACGTGCTCGTTGTTGTCAATCGGAACTTTCCGAGAGGGATCCCCGACACAAAGTTGCGAAACGGCCAAGGGACTTTTTCCCACCGGGTGCTTAATAAGCAAGACCGTGGAGGGGTGATGTTCTCGAGCGTTTCGTGCGGTACGTTTGGTGCGCTCCCCCATCCCCCCATTTGGAATCTCATTCACTAGCCCTCATGCGGTGTATTGCCCCCAACCCCCGCGATGATGGCAGACAAGCAACCCAATCGATGTAGCCTTTTGTTGCTTGGCCAGAGCTTGAGCGGGGTTGGAATCCTTCGCATGAGGTGCCCAGGGTCAACGTCACTGGCCCCTAAAAGTGTGTGGGATTGCAAGCGGGATGGATGGTGGCGCGTACCAAGGATTCATGGACCTCCCTAGCGTGTGTTTCCCGTCAAAACCTGAGCAGAAAGGCATCCTCACGGTTGATCAGTAAGCGAGGGCTAGGTTGGACCACGTGCTCGTTGTTGTCAATCGAAACTTTCCGAGAGGGATCCCCGACACAAAGTTACGAAACGGCATCCGCCAAGGGACGTTTTCCCACTGGGTGCTTAATAAGCAAGACCGTGGAGGGGTTGATGTTCTCGGGCGTTTTGTGCGGCACATTTGGTGCGTTCCCCCATCCCCTCATTTGGAGTCTCATTCACTGCCCCTCATGCGGTGTATTCCCCCCTCGCGACGACGGCGGACAAGCAACCCAATCGATGTAGCCTTCGGATGTAGCCTTTTGTTGCTTGGCCAGGCTTGAGCGGGGTTGGAATCCTTCGAATGTGGTGCGTGGGGGCATGTGCTGCTTGGTCCCTAAAAGATGCGTTCATGCCTAACGGGCTTGGGCCAGCACCTCCCGTCTCTTCCATTTGCTCTCTTTCCCCGTCTGGGGTTGCGGGGTGTGGTTGCCACGGTGGTGTTGGTCCGGGCAAACGTGCGGGTGTGTTAGTGGTGTTTCGATTGCCGCTGTCGGCTGGCTCCGTGCTTTGTCCATCGAACTGTCAACACGCAACCAGGTGCAACCAAGGTGATGCTTAGCAGTGCCCTGCGGCGGATCTTGTGTTGCCTGCCTGTTCAACGGGAGACTGACGCCTTTTCAGAGTTACCTACCTCTACCCGACGCCTTGCAAGGGGTGTCGGGGGAACCCAAAGCATGCCTCGTGCTCCAATGAGCCTTCACTGGTCGCGTGGGTCATGTGGCCATGCTTTGCTCTCGGACCCAGTGCATGTCGTGGACGAGAGGGGCGAACGCCTTTCTTAGTCCCATGTTGGAAGTTTCGATCTCTTGAACGATGGCCGCGCTTTGCTTCGTGACTGCCTCGGCGGTTCGCTGGTGTCACACCCTGATAATTTTATTCTAATTGATGAATGATTTGTGACTGACTAAGGCCAAATAGTATAGTAGACTGGTAGAGGATCCAGGCTATGAGGAAAAATCAGGATAGGGACATAACGGTCATTTTTGAAAAGATCGGTCAAGAAATGGTAGTATTGGAAATAATGTCCAAAATTCCTGAAAATTCCCTGAAAATCATGAAAAATAGAAAGGAGGATACAGAATAATGTTTGAGGTTTAGAAGATGAATATAAGATTAAAAATAATTTATCAGGGAATTATTTGTAAGTATTGGAATTTTTGGTTAATTAAGGAAAAATTAGCCAATTTCCATTATTTAAAATATATAGAGGCCTCAAAAAAATTCAAGGAAAAATAGGGATAAATTATGTGACATGTTATCCTAATTTATAAAATTACTTCCCACCTTTGGATGTGCAGAGGTTAGCTTAAAGAATATTTATTACCGAATTTTTATCGGTAGAATAGTGATTTTTGACAGAATAAAATTTAGAAAATTATAGAGGGAGGTAAAACTTAAGAAAAATCATGGAATACCCTTGGAATGAGGGGAATTTAAGGAGGTGTTGAAATCAAAATTTTGTGACAGTAAATTAGATAGGATTGTTGGAAAATCGGACCGAAAATACACAAATAATCAGTGGATTGCACTGAATATTGGATTAGTCATTTTTCTCCCAATATTTAGAGTAATATTTCGGCCAAAACTAAAGGGGGAGGACAAAGTTGGAATTTTCCAAATTGTTCAAGGGCATAAAGGGAAATAAGAGACAAAACATTAAAATAATATTTTATTTCCACATGAAAATCACATGGTGATTAGGTGTCCATCCATGTGTCAACTTCTTATGGTGTGTGCCCTAAGATTTGTCCATGTGTAAAGTGGAAAAAAAAATGGACGGCCGAGATCGCATCTTTTTCTCGAAGGGTATTTTTGGAATTTTGAAAAATCAAAGCCTATAAATACCCCCCTTTCATGAACAATTCGGCCAAAGTGGTTTGGTAGTGAGGGAATGTTGTGTTCTTAAGTTCTAGGAGAGAGAAAGGAAGAAAGAAGAGAGAGAAAGGGAGAAAGCAAAGTTAGACACCTCTAAGCGCCGATTAAGAGCTAATTAAGGTATGTCTACCTCCCTAAGTGTTAATTATTTTTAGTTAATTATTTATTTGAGGAAGATTAGGATTAGTTACCTTGATTAATTATGGTTTAGTGATAGCTAAGATTAATCATGTTATTTGATTAAAGATTAGTAAGTAATTAAGGTTAGCTACCTTGATTAATTAGTAATTAGTGATTAGTTATGCTAATTGAAGGATGATTAATTATGATTAATCATGTTGATTAAGGAATGATTAAAGGTTAATCATGTTGATTAGAGAATGATTAATGGTTAATCCATAAGGGATTAGTGACTTAATCTTAGAAGATTATGTTGTACTAATGACTATGTGACTTGAGGACCTTAATTAAATATTGGATTAAGGATTAAGGGTTAGTGATTAACCGAGAAAGCATGATTAATCATGGATTAAGGAAGAATTCCAAGACCTTAACTGAGGATTAAGGCTTGGTCAAACCAAAGTCAAAGGATTAGGAAAGGTATACAAAAATTATAAATTGAAAGGCATAAGGGTAGCATTATATAGAGAAAGAATTGTATACTGGATATGAAATTTACCATACCCTTACGGTATGGTTGATAGGCAATTTTCTGGAAATTTAGGAGGATCCCAAGCAAGGAGACAAGGAGGAAACATTAAGCATGGAACTGAGGTAGCATGAACTTGCAATTATTTTGTTGACCTACATTTGGTGTTTCTGTTATGTGTGTTTATGTGCCATGAGAATGTTTATGTACAGATGATGTGAACTCCTTGCAATGTATGCCTTGGCTCTTGCATGATTGAGTTTTGACCAGAATGATTATATGCTCTATGATATGATGACATGGATACAGAATGGTTATGGCATGGTATAAAGACTAGCAATGTTATTTTACTGCATGTAGCATGACATCTTATGCATGTTGACTTGATGGTTGTATGTTCAATGCTACTGGGATTTCTATGAAATCTCATTCCTCCTATAACATGATATCCTAGGTGCCACTACTGCCAAGGAGAAGGGAAAAGAAATAATCATGGCTTGAGGAAGTTATGAGTTATGTATTGTATTATACGGTTTTGAACCTTTCTCTTTCAAGCCATGTAAGCATAATCTGATCATGAACACATGGTATGATAACCTTTTTGGATGTATATTAATGGTAGAGTAGCTTTATATGTGATTATGGTATGCTTATAGTGAAAAACGAAATGGTGCTAGAATTAGTGAAAAAGGGGATAAAAATGATCTAAACTTGACCAAACTTTGACCGAAGAAGACCCTGGCCAAATGGTTGAATTTTTCCCTGAAATTTGGCATGTAAATAGATCTTATTTTTCCCTTTAAAATGAGTGGTAAAGCATCACGATCGGAGCTCTATACAAGAAGTTATGCCTTTTCGAAGTTAGGCAAAAATCCTGGAAAATAGAAAAATGACCAAATAAACAGTACTTTTCGAAATTAAAAACAGATGCGTTTCTGATTAAAGTGGAACTTGAGGTCATTTTTCCTTGATAGATGATGTTAAGAGCTTCGAGTGAGACTTGGAACGACCTTATTTTGATTTTTCTAGAATTATTTATGATTTTCCAAAGTTATGCCAAGTTTAAGGTTACTGTGAATAGTAAAGCGGGAAAAGAAATTTTTAAACTCAAGTTTTTCAACCCGGTAACCTTAATTTGCGCTTCCGAGTATCTTAACTTGGCATGATATAAGGTCGTAAACATAAGGTGTTACAGCTGGCAATGTCGCGACGTCTCGGAAGGATTGCTACCTGGTTGATCCTGCCAGTAGTCATATCCTTGTCTCAAAGATTAAGCCATGCATGTGTAAGTATGAACTAATTCAGACTGTGAAACTGCGAATGGCTCATTAAATCAGTTATAGTTTGTTTGATGGTACCTTCTACTCAGATAACCGTAGTAATTCTAGAGCTAATACGTGCAACAAACCGCGACTCACGGAAGGGATGCATTTATTAGATAAAAGGTCGATGCGGGCTCTGCCCGTTGCTCTGATGATTCATGATAACTCGACGGATCGCACGGCCACAGTGCCGGCGACGCATCATTCAAATTTCTGCCCTATCAACTTTTGATGGTAGGATAGTGGCCTACCATAGTGGTGACGGGTGACGGAGAATTAGGGTTCGATTCTGTCACACCTTACTTATATAATACCTTAGCATTCATTTAGAACCATTCCAGACCACTTTGGATGGTCTTAAGCTTAAAACTTTCAATTTGGACGTTAATTTTCGAAAAATTACTGTTCACTGTCCAGTTTTCATATTACAGGTCCAACTTTGAAAAATCATAACTAATTCTAGAAATAT
>NW_021633507.1:87500-120115 GCF_004799145.2 Neltuma alba
TCCGGGCAAGTGTTGGGAGTCTTGGGCAAGGTCCGGGCACGGTTTGGCAAGGTTTAGGCAAGTCCTGGTACAGTTTGGCAAGGTTCTGGGACGTCCAAGAACGTCCTGGCATGTCCAGGACGGGTCCTGGCACGTCCTGGCACGTCCAGGACCTGTCCAGGACCAGTCCACGACTGTTCCAGCATAGTCCAAAAATCTCACTCCCATACCAAAATTAAATCCACTCGTTACATTTGAGTCCTGATGGTTTTTATTCACTCCTACTTGACCCCCCTAAATTTAGGTGGTGCCCCGCCAGCGCCGCCGCCCGTGGTGGCCCGTGGAGCGCGCACTTCGTGAAACACTTAAAAGTTTCAAAAATATTCTATGGTTGTCAAAAAATTATGAAACTTTGCAGGAAGCATCCTTATATGATGCCAAGGAATGCTGCAAAAAATCGCGTAAAAATACTATCTTTAGGTCCCTCAAACGGAGGTTGTCATCTCACGAAAAAGTATGTCTGTTCGTGGCACATGGGAAAAGGCTCATTTTTTATATATAGGGGGCCCCCTAACCCCCCTCCCCACAAGCCTTGCTCACACTACCACATGTATGCCCTTCCCAATAGACAAGATCAAGGTGTGAGCAAGTCCATGGGGTGTCCCTCCCCACAATGTCGACCACCTCATAGTGGCGGCGCGTAGGTGCGGTGGCGATGGCGGCCATTGGCAAGATTTTCTGGTGACTTTTCCGGCGACCCTTAAAATGTTCGATTGGGTGGACAAGGCTCTTGTACGGTTTGGCATGCTCGGACAAGTTTCGGGCAAGTATTGGCATGAGTGGGTAAGGTGCTTGTATGGTTTGGCAAGCTCGGCAGGGTCCGGGCAAGTGTTGGCATGCGTGGCAGGTTCTTGTACGGTTTGGCAAGCTCGGACACAGTCCAGGCAAGTGTTGGCATGCGTGGGCAAGGTTCTTGTACGGTTTGGCAGCTCGGACAAGTCGGGCAAGTGTTGGCATGGGTGGGCAAGGTTCTTGTACGGTTTGGCAAGCTCGAACAGGGTCCGGGCAAGTGTTGGCATCGTGGGCAAGGTTTTTGTACGGTTTGGCAAGCTCAGACAGGATCCGAGCAAGTGTTGGCATGCGTGGGCAAGGTTCTTGTACGGTTTGGCAAGCTCGGACAAGGTCCGAGCAAGTGTTGGTCATTGGGGCAAGGTTCTTGTACTGTTTGGCAAGCTCGGACAGGGTCTGGGCAAGTGTTGGCATGCGTGGTCAAGGTGCTTATACGGTTTGGCAATCTTGGACAAGGTCCGGGCATGGTGATTGTATGGTTTGGCAAGGTGCTTGTGAGCAAGTCCATGGGGTGTCCCTCCCCACAACGTCGACCAGCCTCCCCGGTGGCGGCGACGGCGGTGCCGGCGACCGCCTGCGTGATTTTTCGGTGACCCTTAAAATGTGTGGAATTTCAAATAGGATGGATGGATGAGCATATCTAGGGGTTCTTGGGCCTTCCTTGCACGCTATTGCCGTCAAAACTCGAGCAGAAAGGCATCCGTTGGGGCGTTTTCCTCGCGGTTGCTCAATAAGCAAGGGCTAGGTTGGACTATCATGTTTGTGAGGCACTCGAAACCTCTTTTGGTAGCCTTCAGATGGTACGTTCCCCCATCCCCCAATTTAAAATCCCATTCATTGCCCCTCGTGCGTAGGATTCCCGCCCTGCGACGATGGTGGACAAGCAACCCAATCGATGTAGCCTTCGGATGTAGCCTTTTGTTGCTTGGCCAAGCTTGAGCACGGTTGGAATCCTCCGCATGAGGTGCGTACACGCCGGTTTGGGGTGAAAGTCATTGATCCGAAAAATCTAGGCCCTGGAAGTGTGTGGGATTGCAACCGGGATGGATAGTGGTGCATACCAAGGATTCATGGACCTCCCCAGTATGTGTTTCCTGTCAAAACCTGAGCGAAAAGGTATCCTCACGGTTGCTCAGTAAGCGAGGGCTAGGTTGGACTCACGTGCTCGTCGTTGTCAATCGGAACTTTTCGAGAGGGATCCCCGACACAAAGTTGCGAAACGGCATCCGCCAAGGGATGTTTTCCTACCGGGTGTTTAATAAGCAAGACCGTGGAGGGGTGATGTTCTCGGGCGTTTGGTGCGGCACGTTTGGTGCGCTCCCCCATCCCCCATTTGGAATCTCATTCACTGCCCCTCATGCGGTGTATTCCCCCCTCGCGACAACGGCGGACAAGCAACCCAATCGATGTAGCCTTCGGATGTAGCCTTTTGTTGCTTGGCCAGGCTTGAGCGGGGTTAGAATCCTTCGCATGAGGTGTCCAGGGTCGACGTCATTGGCCCCTAAAAGTGTGTGGGATTGCAAACGGGATGGATGGTGGAACGTACCAAGGATTCATGGACCTCCCTAGCGTGTGTTTCCCGTCGAAACCTGAGCGGAAAGGCATCCTCACGGTTGATCAGTAAGCGAGGGCTAGGTTGGACTCACATGCTCGTCGTTGTCAATCGGAACTTTCCGAGAGGGATCCCCGACACAAAGTTGCGAAACGACATCCGCCAAGGGACGTTTTCCCACCAGGTGCTTAATAAGCAAGACCGTGGAGAGGTTGATGTTCTCGGGCATTTCGTGCGGCACGTTTGGTGCGCTCCCCCATCCCCCCATTTGGAATCTCATTCACTGCCCCTCATGCGGTGTATTCCCCCCTCGCGATAACGGCGGACAAGCAACCCAATCGATGTAGCCTTCAGATGTAGCCTTTTGTTGCTTGGCCAGGCTTGAGCGGGGTTAGAATCCTTTGCATGTGGTGCGTGGGGGCATGCGCCGCGTGGTCCCTAAAAGATGCGTTCATGCCTAACGGGCTTGGGCCGGCACCTCCTGTCTCTTCCATTTGCTCGCTTTCCCCGTCTGGGGTTGTAGGGTGTGGTTACCACGGTGGTGTTGGTCCGGGCAAACGTGCGGGCGTGTGAGTGGTGTTTTGATTGCCGCTGTCGGCTGGCTCCATCCTTTGTCCATCGAACTGTCGACACGCAACCAAGTACAACCAAGGTGATGCTTAGCGGTGTCCCGACGCGGATCTTGTGTTGCCTGCCTGTTCAACGGGAGACTGACGCCTTTTTGGAGTTACCTACCTCCACCTGAATTTGAGAAAACATGCGCGAGGCTGGCCACGAAATAGCATCCCTGTCCATGGAACTTGGAAATTTTCATGAAGTCTGCTATGGGGGGACACCTCAAGGGGTAGGCAAGCCCTGGCACGGTCCGAGCAAGGTTGGAGCAAGCACGAGCAGGTCCCGGCACGGTCCGGGCATGGTTTGCACAAGTCCGGGCAAGGTCGTGGCAAGGCCCTGTGAGTCCACCCTGATTTTCGGGGGGTGGAATTTGAAAAAAACGTGGGTGAGGTTAGCCATGAATAGTATGTCGTTCGTGGCACTCGGAAATTTTCCCAGAAAGCTACTATAGGAGGGAACCCCTCGCGCGCATTCCTTTTCTTTAGCACTAGCACTAGCACTAGCACTTAGCACTTAGACTTGGCACGTTGGCACGTTGCGTGTGCACGTGTGCAAGGATCAAGGTGCTTAGGCAATGTGCGTGGACCCTTAGGCAAGGTCGTGGCAACGGTGGGCAAAGCTCGGACAAGATCCGGGCAAGATGGTTGTATGGTTTGGCAAGCCCGGACCCAAGTTCGGGCACGGTTTGGCAAGCTCGGCCATAGTCCGGGCAAGTGTTGACATGTGTGGGCAAGGTTCTTATACGGTTTGGCAAGCTCGGACAAGGTCCGGGCAAGTGTTGGCGAGGTCCGGGCAAGGTGATTGTACGGTTTGGCAAGCTCGGACATGGTCCGGGCAAGTGTTGGCATGTGTGGGCAAGGTGCTTGTACGGTTTGGCAAGGTCCGGGCAAGTGTTGGCATGCATGGTCAAGTCCATGGGGTGTCCCTACCCACAACGTCGACCACCCCACAGTGGCAGTGGCGGTGGTGCCGGTGGCGGCGGCCGCCGGTGAGATTTTCCGGAGATTTTCCGGCGACCCTTAAAATGTTGGCATGGGTGGGCAAGGCTCTTGTACGATTTGGCATGCTCCGTCAAGGTCCGGGCAAGTGTTGGCATGAGTGGGCAAGGTGCTTGTACGGTTTTGGCAAGCTCGGGCATGGTCCGGGCAAGTGTTGGCATGGGTGGGCAAGGTTCTTGTACGGTTTGGCATGCTCGGACATGGTCCGTACAAGTGTTGGCAAGGTGCTTGTACGGTTTAGCAAGCTCGGACACGGTCTGGGCAAGTGTTAGCATGCATGGGCAAGGTGCTTATACGGTTTGGCAAGCTCCGACAAGGTCCTGGCAAGGTGCTTGTATGGTTTGGCAAGCTTGGGCATGGTCCGGGCAAGTGTTGGGAGGCTTCGGAAAGGTCCGGGCACGGTTTGGCATGGTTTGGGCAAGTCCGGGTACGGTTTGGCAAGGTGCTGGGACGTGCGGGCATGTCCTGACACGTCCAGGACGGGTCGTGGCACGCCCAGGACCTGTCCTGGCACGTCCAGGACTGGTCTAGGACCAGTCCAGGACTATTCCAGCACAGTCCAAAAACATCACTCCCGTACCAAAATCAAATCCACTCGTTACATTTGAGTCATGATGGTTTTATTCACTCCTACTTGACCCCCCCTAAATGTCAGGGGGTGCCGCCGCCCATGGTGGCCCGTGGAGCGCGCACTTTGTGAAACACTAGAAAATTTAAAAAATATTCTATCGTTGTCAAAAAATTATGAAACTCAGCAGGACGCATCCTTATTTGATTCCGAGGAATGCTGCAAAAAATCGTGCAAAAATGCTACCTCTAGGTCCCTCAAACGAAGGTTGTCATCTCACCAAAAAGTATGTCTGTTCGTGGCACATGGGAAAAGGCTCATTTTGCATATATAGGGGGCACCCCCAACCCCCCTCCCCATGGCCTTGCTCACACTACCACATATATGTGCCTCCCAATAGACAAGATCAAGGTATAAGCAAGTCCAAGGGGTATCCCTCCCCACAACATTGACCACCCCCACAGTGGCGACGGCGGCCGCTGGCTAGATTCTGGTGACTTTTTCGGCGACCCTTAAAATGTTGGCATGGGTGGGCAAGGCTCTTGTACGGTTTGGCATGCTCGGATAAGGTCCGAGAAAGTGTTGGCATGAGTGGGCAAGGTGCTTGTACGTTTTGGCAAGCTCGAACATGGTCCGAGCAAGTGTTGGCAAGGTGCTTGTACGGTTTGGCAAGCTCAGACAAGATCCGGGCAAGTGTTGGCATGCGTGGGGAAGGTGCTTGTACGGTTTGGCAAGCTTGGACAAGGTCCGGGCAAGGTGCTTGTATGGTTTGGCAAGCTTGGGCATGGTCCGGGCAAGTGTTGGGAGGTTTGGGCAAGGTCCGGGCACGGTTTGGCGTGGTTTGGGCAAGTCTTGGTAGGTTTTGGCAAGGTTCTAGGACATCCAGGCATGTCCTGGCACGTCTAGGACGGGTCCTGGAACGTCTAGGACTGTCCAGCACTTGTCTAGGACCAGTCCAGGACTGTTCCAGCACGGTCCAAAAATTTCACTCCCATACCAATATTAAATCCACTCCTTACATTTGAGTCCTGATGGTTTTATTCACTCCTACTTGACCCCCCCTAAATGTTAGGGGGTGCCGCAGCTGGTGCTGCCGCCCGTGGTGGCCCGTGGAGCGCGCACTTTGTGAAACACTAAAAAATTTAAAAAATATTCTATCGTTGTCAAAAAAGTATGAAACTTGGCAGGAAGCATCCTTATATGATGCCAAGGAATGATGCAAAAAATCGCGCAAAAATACTACCTCAAGGTCTCTCAAACAGAGGTTGTCAACTCACGAAAAAGTATCTCTATTCATGGCACATGGGAAAAGGCTCATTTTGCATATATAGAGGGGCACCCCCAACTCCCCTCCCCATGGCCTTGCTCACACTACCACATGTATGCCCCTCCCAATAGACAAGATCCAGGTGTGAGGATGTCCATGGGGTGTCCCTCCCCACAACATCGACCACCCCCACAGCGGTTGCGGCGGGCGCCGGCGAGATTTTCCATCGACTTTTCCGGCGACCCTTAAAATATTGGCATGGGTGGGCAAGGCTCTTGTACAGTTTGGCATGCTCGGACAAGGTCCAGGTAAGTGTTGGCATGAGTGGGCAAGGTGCTTGTACGGTTTGGCAAGCTCGGGCATGGTCCGGGAAGTGTTGGCGTGGGAAGGCAAGGTTCTCGTACGGTTTGGCATGCTCGGACATGGTCCGTACAAGTGTTGGCAAGGTGCGTGTACGGTTTGACAAGCTCGGACAAGGTCCGGGCAAGTATTGGCATGCGTGGGCAAGGTGCTTGTACGGTTTGGCAAGCTTGGACAAGGTCCAGGCAAGGTGCTTGTATGGTTTGGCAAGCTTGGTCATGGTCCGGGTAAGTGTTGGGAGGCTTTGGCAAGGTCCGGGCACGGTTTGGCATGGTTTGGGTAAATCCGGGTACAGTTTGGCAAGGTTATGGGACGTCCAGGCACGTCCAGGAGGGCTCCTGGCACGTCCAGGACCCGTCCAGGACTGGTCCAGCACCAGTCCAGGACTGTTCCAGCACCAGTCCAAAAATTTCACTCCGGTACCAAAATTAAATCCATTCCTTACATTTGAGTCCTGATGGTTTTATTCACTCCTACTTGACCCCCCGTAAATGTTAGGGGGTGCTGCCGCCGGTGCCGCCGCCGGTGCCGCCGCCCGTGGTGGCCCATGGAGCGCGCACTTTGTTAAACACTAAAAAATTTGAAAAATGTTCTATCGTTGTCAAAAAATTATGAAACATGGCAGGAAGCATCCTTATATGATGCCAATGAATGCTGTAAAAAATCGCGCAAAAATATTATCTCTAAGTCCCTCAAACGGAGGTTGTCAACTCAGGAAAAAGTTTGTATGTTCGTGGCACATGGGAAAAGGCTCATTTTGCATATATAGGGGGGCACCCCCAACTCCCCTCCCCATGGCCTTGCTCACACTACCACATGTATGCCCCTCCCAATAGACAAGATCCAGCTGTGAGCAAGTCCATGGGGTGTCCCTCCCCACAACGTAGACCACCCCCACAGCGGCTGCGGCGGGCGCCGACGAGATTTTCCAGCGACTTTTCCGGTGACCCTTAAAATGTTGGCATGGGTAGGCAAGGCTCTTGTACGGTTTGGCATGCTCGGACAAGGTCCGGGCAAGTGTTGGCATAAGTGAGCAAGGTGCTTATACGGTTTGGCAAGCTCGGACATGGTCCGGGCAAGTGTTGGCGTGGGTGGGCAAGGTTCATGTACGGTTTGGCATGCTCGGACGTGGTCCGTACAAGTGTTGGCAAGGTGCTTGTACGGTTTGGCAAGCTCGGACAAGGTTCGGGCAAGCGTGGCATGCGTAGGCAAGGTGCTTGTACGGTTTGACAAGTCGGACAAGGTCCGGGCAAAGGTGCTTGTATGGTTTGGCAAGCTTGGGCATGGTCCGGGCAAGTGTTGGGAGGCTTGGGCAAGGTCTCGGCACGGTTTGGCACGGTTTGCGCAAGTCCGGGTACGGTTTGGCAAGGTTATGGGACGTCAAGGCACATCCAGGAAGGGTCATGACACGCCCTGGCATGTCCAGGACCTGTCCTGGCACGTCCAGGATGGGTCTTGGCACGTCCAGGCATATCCAGGACCTGTCCTGGCACGTCCACGACTGTCTAGGACTGGTCCATAACCACTCCAAGACTGTTCCAGCACAGTCTAAAAATTTCACTCCCATACCAAAATTAAATCCATTCGTTACATTTGAGTCCTGATGGTTTTATTCACTCCTACTTGACCCCCCCTATATGTTAGGGGGTGCCGCCGCCGGTGCCGCTGACCATGGTGGGCCGCGGAACACGCACTTTGTGAAACACTAAAATATTCGAAAAATATTCTATCGTTGTCAAAAAATTATGAAACATGGCAGGAAGAATCCTTATATGATGCAAAGAAATGCTGTAAAAGATGGCGCAAAAATACTATCTCTAGGTCCCTCAAACGGTGGTTGTCATCTCACGAAAAAGTATGTCTATTTGTGGCACATAGGAAAAGGCTCATTTTGCATATATAGAGGGGCACCCCCAACCCCCCTCCCCAGGGCCTTGCTCACACTACCACATGTATGCCCCTCCCAATAGACAAGATCAAGGTATGAGTAAGTCCATGGGGTGTCCCTCCCCACAACGTCAACCCCCCAGTGGCGGCGGCGGGTGCCGGAGAGATTTTCCGGCGACTTTTCCAACGACCCTTAAAATGTTGGCATGGGTGGGCAAGGCTCTTGTACGGTTTGGCATGCTCGGACAAGGTCCAAACAAGTGTTGGCATGAGTGGGCAAGGTGCTTGTATGGTTTGGCAAGCTCGGACAAGGTCCAGGCAAAGGTGCTTGTATGGTTTGGCAAGCTTGGGCATGGTCCGGGCAAGTCTTGGGTGGTTGGGCAAGGTCCGGGCACGGTTTGGCATGGTTTGAGCAAGTCCTGGTACAGTTTGGCAAGGTTCTGGGATGTCCAGGCACATCCTGGCACATCCAAGACGGGTCTTGGCACGTCCTCGCACGTCCAGGACCTGTCCTGGCATGTCCAGGACTGTCCAGGACCAGTCCAGGACCGTTCCAGTACAGTCCAAAAATTTCACTCCCGTACCAAAATTAAACCCACTCATTACATTTGGGTCCTGATGGTTTTATTCTCTCCTATTTGACCCCCCTAAATGTTAGGGGGTGCCGCCGCCGGTGCCGCCGCCCGTGGTAGCCCGTGGAGCGCGCACTTTGTGAAACACTAAAAAATTTAAAAAATATTTTATCGTTGTCAAGAAATTATGAAACGTGGCAGGCAGCATCATTATATGATGCCAAGGAATGCTATAAAAAATCGCGCAAAAATACTACCTCTATGTCCCTCAAACGGAGGTTGTCATCTCACGAAAAAGTATGTCTGTTTGTCGCACATGGGAACAGGCTCATTTTGCATATATAGGGGGCACCCCCAACCCCCTCCCCATGGCCTTGCTCACACTACCACATGTATGCCCCTCCCAATAGATAAGATCAAGGTGTGAGCAAGTCTATGGGGTGTCCCTTCCCACAACGTCGACCACCCCCACAGCGACGGCGGCGGCGGCGACCGTTGGCAAGATTTTCCGACGACTTTTCCGGCAACCCTTAAAATGTTGGCATGGGTGGGCAAGGCTCTTGTACGGTTTGACAAGCTCGGGCATGGTCCGGGCAAGTGTTGGCATGCGTGAGCAAGGTTCTTGTACGGTTTGGCATGCTCGGACATGGTCTGTGCATGTGTTGGCAAGGTGCTTGTACGGTTTGGCAAGCTCGGGCGTGGTCCGGGCAAGTGTTGGCATGCGTGGGCAAGGTGCTTGTACGGTTTGGCAAGCTCGAACAAGGTCCGGGCAAGTGTTGGCATGCGTAGGCAAGGTGCTTGTACGGTTTAGCAGGCTCGGACAAGGTCCGGGCATGGTGCTTGTATGGTTTGGCAAGCTTAGGCATGGTCTAGGCAAGTGTTGGGAGGCTTGGGCAAGGTCCGGGCACGGTTTGGCATGGTTTGGGCAAGTCCTGGTATGGTTTGGCAAGGTTCTGGGACGTCCAGGCACGTCCTAGACGGGTCTTGGCACGTCCTGGCACGTTCAGGACCTGTCCTGGCACGTCCAGGACTGGTCCAGGACCAGTCCAGGACTGTTCCAACACAATCCAAAAATTTCACTCCCGTACAAAAATTAAATCCACTCGTTACATTTGAGTCCTGATGGTTTTATTCACTCCTACTTGACCCCCCTAAATGTTAGGTGGTGCCGCCGCCAGCGCCGCCGCCCGTGGTGGCCCGTGGAGCGCGCACTTTGTGAAACACTAAAATATTTTAAAAATTTTCTATCGTTGTCAAAATATTATGAAACTTGGCAGGACGCATCCTTATATGATGCCAAGGAATGATGCAAAAAATCGCGCAAAAATACTACCTCTAATATGTACAAAAATTCACCCCCTTATTCTCCCTATAACATGTCTCCCACAAATCAACGTTCACCGTCCCCTCTCGTATTTATACTCATGAGAATAATCATTTACCAATAACATAATAACTTTCACATTTACCAAAATCGAGATTTCAAAATTTCAATAATCAACATCAGTCCTCAAACCATTTCTCAATAAATTCTTGTTCCACATGACAAATTTATAAATTCATAATTTCATACTATTTTTCAATAACATAAAGTATCTCAAGGCAATTTCAACAATGATGCCTTTCATTACTCAAATAATAATTCAATGGCATTTCAAGAATCTCATATAATTCGAAATTACTCACAAACATCATACAAGCATACATAACAAGTGGAAAGTGGTTACCTCTCACCAAAGCAATACTAAGGATTACCACAAGGTCAATCCTTTGCTCAACCAATAATTAATCTACACAATTAATATAACCACATATTAATATAAACTAATTAATTAATTAAACTTCTCTATATTATTTAAATTTCTAATCTAATTAAATTTTTATTCTAAATTCCCGCAACTCTCATAACCCAAAAATTATTAAGTATTTTAGAAACAACTTAAAATTTCTAACAACCCAAATTACTTATTTACCACCTCCAAATTATTTACCTTGATAAAAAGAATTTTTCACAATTTCCAAATATAAAATTACTATATTCTAAATTCTGAAAATCTCATTTTCAATTTAAACTCAAAATCAAACTCTCAAAAATTCAATAATACTTCAAATATTCATAAATAAATAATCTAAAGAAAACTTTAATGGTATAACTACCATATACACATACATATATATATATATATTTCCATAAATAATAAACTTTGTAGCTATAATAATTAGTTTAAAACCTCCAGTCACCCAATAAATAAAACTAAACCGATTAAAATCTTAATAATATGTCAAACAACCCAAATAAATTACTTAACTTGAATTTAATCGGTAAAAATATAATATAAATCATATATAACAGATTTTTCATCTAGAAAAACTAATTTGAATACTAAAAACCAACAAATGGACAAATCTAACCAATTAAAATTAACAACTCATTCACTTCTAAATTTCTATAGTCATCTTTTGTCAAAACTCAATACTTAGATCATATATAAGTTTCAAAATTTTCTCTAATTACTATAGTAATAATATAAATAGGAAGCTCAAAATATACAGAAAATATTCATAAAGAAAGTTTGATAAAAAGAGGTAATCTTATGTACCTAAATTATTTTCAAAGCTTTGCCTTCTCCTTCACGAGGACTATTACTATGCTCTCTCTATTTCTCTCTCGCTCTCTTTCTCTCTTCCCCTCTTTCTCTCATGCATTCTCATATGCCCCCTACTCGCTCTTTTATCTCCGTCTTCCCAACTACCTTTTTCAGTTTTTTCTTCTAACATTAAATCCTTCTCCCCAGAGTCTTCCTTGAATGCCAAATTTTCCACACGTTGCTCCCAATTTCTTCGCTCCAACTTTTTCCACCCTCAAGTTTCAACTTTCCACCGAAAGTTGGTGGAAAGTTGACTCTTATTTCTTTTTTTTATAAATAATAGGATATTACACAAGGTCGTGGCAAGGCCCTGTGAGTCCACCTGATTTTTGGGGGGTGGAATTTGGAAAAAACGTGGGTGAGGTTAGCCATGAATAGTATGTCCGTTTGTGGCACTCAGAAATTTTCCCAGAAAGCTACTATAGGGGATAACCCCTCGCGCGCATTCCTTATCTTTAGCACTAGCACTAGCACTTAGCACTTAGCACTTGGCATGTTGGCACGTTGCGCGTACGCGTGTGCAAGAATCAAGGCGCTTGGGCAATGCGCATGGACCCTTGGGCAAGGTCGTGGCAACGGTGGGCAAAGCTCGGACAAGATCCGGGCAAGGTGGTTGTATGGTTTGGCAAGCCCGGACAGGGTCCGGGCAAGTTCGGGCACGGTTTGGCAAGCTTGGCCATGGTCCGGGCAAGTGTTGGCATGCGTGGGCAAGGTCCTTGTACGGTTTGGCAAGCTCGGACAAGGTGATTGTACGGTTTGGCAAGCTCGGACATAGTCCGAGCAAGTGTTGGCATGGGTGGACAAGGTGCTGGCACGGTTTGGCAAGCTCGGACAAGGTTCGGGCAAGGTGCTTGTATGGTTTGGCAAGCTCAAGCAACGTCTGGGCAAGTGTTGGCATGCGTGGGCAAGCCCATGGGGTGTCCCTCCCCACAACGTCGACCAACCCCAATGTAGCAGCAGTGGCGGCCGCTGACGAGATTTTCCGGCGACCCTTAAAATGTTGGATAGGGTGGGCAAGGCTCTTGTACAGTTTGGCATGCTCTGACAAGGTCCGGGCAAGTGTTGGCATGAGTGGGCAAGGTGCTTGTATGGTTTGGCAAGCTCGGGCATGGTCCGGGAAAGTGTTGGCATGGGTGGGCAAGGTTCTTGTACGGTTTGGCATACTCGGGCATGGTCCGTACAAGTGTTGGCAAGGTGCTTGTACGGTTTGGCAAGCTCGGACAAGGTCCAGGCAAGTGTTGGCATGCGTGGGCAAGGAGCTTGTACAATTTGGCAAGCTTGGACAAGGTCCGGGCAAGATGCTTGTATGGTTTGGCAAGCTTGGGCATGGTCCGGGCAAGTGTTGGGAGGCTTGGGTAAGGTCCGGGCACAGTTTGGCATGGTTTGGGCAAGTCCGGGTACGGTTTGGCAAGGTTATGGGACGTCCAGGCACGTCCTGGACGGGTCCTGGCACGTCCTGGCACGTCCTGGACGGGTCCTGGCACGTCCTGGCACGTCCAGGACCTGTCCTGGCACGTCCAGGACTGTCCAGGACGGGTCCAGAACCAGTCCAGGACTGTTCCAGCATAGTCCAAAAATTTAACTCCCGTACCAAAATTAAATCCACTCGTTACATTTGAGTCCTGATGGTTTTATTCACTCCTACTTGACCTGCCCTAAATGTTAGGGGGTGCCGCCGCTGGTGCCGCCGCCCGTGGTGGCCCGTGGAGCGTGCACTTTGTGAAACACTTAAAAATTTGAAAAATATTCTATCGTTGTTAAAAAAATATGAAACATGGCAAGAAGCATCCTTATATGATGCCAAGGAATGCTCCAAAAAATCGCGCAAAAATACTATCTCTAGGTCCCTTAAACGGAAGTTGTCATCTCACGAAAAAGTATGTCTGTTCGTGGCACATGGGAAAAGGCTCATTTTGCATATATAGGGGGCACCCCCAACCCCCCTCCCCATGGCCTTGCTCACACTACCACATGTATGCCCCTCCCAATAGACAAGATCAAGGTGTGAGCAAGTCCATGGGGTGTCTCTCCCCACAACGTCGACCACCCCCACAGTGGTGGCGGCGGTAGTACCGGCGGCAGCAGTGGCCGCTGGCAAGATATTCCGGTGACTTTTCCAGTGACCCTTAAAATGTTGGCATGGGTGGGCATGGCTCTTGTACGGTTTGGCATGCTCGGACAAGGTCCAGGCAAGTGTTGGCATGAGTGGGCAAGGTGCTTGTACGGTTTGGCAAGCTCGGGCATGGTCCGGGCAAGTGTTGGCATGGGTGGGCAAGGTTCTTGTACGGTTTGGCATGCTCGGACATGGTCCGTGCAAGTATTGTCAAGGTGCTTGTGCAGTTTGGCAAGCTTGGGCATGGTCCGGGCAAGTGTTGGCATGCGTGGGCAAGGTGCTTACGGTTTGGCAAGCTCGGACAAGGTCCGGGCAAAGGTGCTTGTATGGTTTGGCAAGCTTGGGCATGGTCCGGGCAAGTGTTGGGAGGCTTGGGCAAGGTCCGGGCACGGTTTGGCATGGTTTAGGCAAGTCCTGGTATGGTTTGGAAAGGTTCTGGGACGTCCAGGCACGTCCTGGCATGTCCAGGACCGGTCCAGGACCAGTCTAGGACTGTTCCAGCATAGTCCAAAAACTTCACTCCTTACCAAAATTAAATCCACTCATTACATTTGAGTCGTGATGGTTTTATTCACTCCTACTTGACCCCCCCTAAATGTTAGGGGGTTGCCACCGCCCGTGGTGGCCTGTGGAGTGCACACTTTGTGAAACACTAAAAAATTTGAAAAATATTCTATCGTTGTCAAAAAATTTTGAAACATGGTAGGACGCAACCATATATGATGCCAAGGAATGCTGCAAAAAATCACGCAAAAATACTACCTCTAGGTCCCTCAAACGAAGGTTGTCATCTCACGAAAAGATTGTCTGTTCGTGGCACATGGGAAAAGGCTCATTTTGCATATATAGGGGGCACCCCTAACCCCCTCCCCATGGCCTTGCTCACACTACCACATGTATGCCGCTCACAATAGACAAGATCAAGGTGTGAGCAAGTCCATGGGGTGTCCCTCCCCATAACGTCAACCACCCTCCCCGGTGGCGGTAGCGGTGGTGCTGGCGGCGGCGGTGGCCATCGGCGAGATTTTCCAGCGACTTTTCCGTCGACCCTTAAAATGTTGGCATGGGTGGGCAAGGTTCTTGTACGGTTTCGCATGCTCGGACATGGTCCGTACAAGTTTTGGCAAGGTGCTTGCACGGTTTGGCAAGCTCGGACAAGGTCCGGGCAAGTATTGGCATGCATGGTCAAGGTACTTGTACGGTTTGGCAAGCTTGGACAAGGTCCGGGCAAGGTGCTTGTATGGTTTGGCAAGCTTGGGCATGGTCCCGGCAAGTGTTGGGAGGCTTAAGCAAGGTCCGGGCACGGTTTAGCAAGGTTTTGGGACGTCCTGGGACGTCCAGGACGTGTCCTGGCACATCCAGGCACGTCTAGGCACGTCCTGGCACGTCCTGGCACGTCCTGGCACGTCCAGGACCTGTCCTGGCACGTCCAAGACTGTCCAGGACCAATCCAGGACTGTTCCAGCACAGTCCAGAAATTTCACTCCAGTACCAAAATTAAATCCACTCGTTACATTTGAGTCCTGATGATTTTATTCACTCCTACTTGACCCCCCCTAAATGTTAGGGGGTGCCGCCGCCGGTGCCGCCGCACGTGGTGGCCCGTGGAGCGCGCACTTTGTGAAACACTAAAAAATTTAAAAAATATTCTATCGTTGTCAAAAAATTATGAAACTTGGCAGGAAGCATCCTTATTTGATGCCAAGGAATGCTGCAAAAAAACGTGAAAAAATACTATCTCTAGGTCCCTCAAACGGAGGTTGTCATCTCACGAAAAAGTATGTCTGTTTGTGACACATAGGAAAAGGCTCATTTTGCATATATAGGGGGGCACCCCCAACCCCCTTCCCATGGCCTTGCTCACACTACCACATGTATGCCCCTCCCAATAGACAAGATCAAGGTGTGAGCAAGTCCATGGGGTGTCCCTCCCCATAACGTCGACCACCCCCACAGTGGCGGCGACGGCGGCGTCGGCGGCGAGATTTCCCGGTGACTTTTTCGGTGACACTTAAAATGTTGGCATGGGTGGGCAAGGCTCTTGTACGGTTTGGCATGCTCGGACAAGGTCCAGGAAAGTGTTGGCATGGGTGCGCAAGGTGCTTGTACGGTTTGGTAAGCTCGGACAAGGTCCGGGCAAGTGTTGGCAAGGTCCGGGCATGTGTTGAGAGGCTTGGGCAAGGTCCTGGCACGGTTTAGCAAGGTTTTGGGACGTCCTGGCACGTCCAGGCACGTCCAGGACTGCCCTGGCACGTCCAGGACTGGCCCTGGCACTTCCAGGACTGTCCAGGACTGGTCCAGGACCTGTCCAGTACAGTCTAGGACTAGTCCAGAACTGTTCCAGCACAGTCCAATAATTTCACTCCCGTACCAAAATTAAATCCACTCGTTACATTTGAGTCCTGATGGTTTTATTCACTCCTACTTGACCCCCCCTAAATGTTAGGGGGTGCCGCCGCCGCCCGTGGGGACCGTGGAGCGTGCACTTTGTGAAACACTAAAAAATTTCAAAAATATTCTATGGTTGTCAAAAAATTATGAAACTTGGCAGGAAGCATCCTTATATGATGCCATGGAATGCTGCAAAAAATCGTGCAAAAATACGATCTCTAGATCCCTCAAATGGAGGTTGTCATCTCACGAAAAAGTGTGTCTGTTCGTGGCACATGGGAAAAGGCTCATTTTGCATATATAGGAGGGCACTCCCAACTCCCCTCCCCATGGCCTTGCTCACACTACCACATGTATGCCCCTCCCAATAGACAAGATCAAGGTGTGAGCAAGTCCATGGGGTGTCCCTCCCCATAACGTCGACCACCCCCGCGGTGCCGGCGTCGGCGGCGGCCGCCGGCGAGATTTTCCGGTGACTTTTCCGGTGACCCTTAAAATGTGTGGAAATTTCAAATGGGATGGATGGATGAGCGTATCTAGGGGTTCTTGGGTCTTCCTTTCACGCTATTCCCGTCAAAACTCGAGCGGAAAGGCATTTGTTGGGGCGTTTTCCTCGCGGTTGCTCAATAAGCAAAGGCTAGATTGGACTATCGTGTTTGTGAGGCACTTGAAATTCTTTTGGTAGCCTTTGGATTGTACGTTCCCCCATCCCCCCATTTGAAATCCCATTCATTTCCCCTCATGCGTAGGATTCCCGCCCTGCGACGATGGCGGACAAGCAACCCAATCGATGTAGCCTTCGGATGTAGCCTTTTGTTACTTGGCCAAGCTTCAGCACAGTTGGAATCCTCCGCATGAGGTGCGTACACACGCCAGTTTAGGGTGAAAGTCATTGATCCGAAAAATCTAGGCCCTGGAAGTGTGTGGGATTGCAAACGGGTTGGATGGTAGCGCATACCAAGGATTCATGGACCTCCCCAGCATGTGTTTCCCGTCGAAACCTGAGCGGAAAGGCATCCTCACGATTGGTCAGCAAGCGAGGGCTAGGTTGGACTCACATGTTCGTCGTTGTCAATCGGAACTTTGCGAGAGGGATCCCCGACACAAAGTTGCGAAACGGCATCCGCCAAGGGACGTTTTCCCACCGGGTGCTTAATAAGCAAGACCGTGGAGGGGTGATGTTCTCGAGCGTTTCATGCGGCACGTTTGGTGTGCTCCCCTATCCCCCCTTTGGAGTCTCATTCACTGCCCCTCATGCGGTGTATTCCCCCCTCGCGACGACGGCGGACAAGCAACCCAATCGATGTAGCCTTCGGATGTAGCCTTTTGTTGCTTGGCCAGGCTTGAGCAGGGTTGGAATCCTTCGCATGAGGTGCGTAAGGGCATGTGCCGCTTGGTCCCTAAAAGATGCGTTCATGCCTAACGGGCTTGGGCCGGCACCTCCCGTCTCTTCCATTTGCTCGCTTTCCCCGTCTGGGGTTGCGGGGTGTGGTTGCCACGGTGGTGTTGGTCTGGGTAAACGTGCGGGCGTGTGAGTGGTGTTTCGATTGCCTCTATTGGCTGGCTTCGTGCTTTGTCTATCGAACTGTCGACACGCAATCAGGTGCAACCAAGGTCATGCTTAGCGGTGCCCCACAGCGGATCTTGTGTTGCCTTCCTGTTCAATGAGAGACTGATGCCTTTTCAGAGTTACCTACCTCCACCCGACGCCTCGCAAGGGGCGTTGGGGGACCCCAAAGCATGCCTCATTCTCCAACGAGCCTTCACCGGTCGCGTGGGTCATGTGGCCATGCTTTGCTCTCGGACCCAGTGCATGCCGTGGACGAGAGGGGTGAACGCCTTTCTTAGTCCAATGTTGGAAGTTTCGATCTCTTGAACGACGGCCGCACTTTGCTTCGTGAATGCCTCGGTGGTTCGCTAGCAATGTCGCAACGTCTAGGAAGGAATGCTACCTGGTTGATCCTGCCAGTAGTCATATGCTTGTCTCAAAGATTAAGCCATGCATATGTAAGTATGAACTAATTCAGACTGTGAAACTGCGAATGGCTCATTAAATCAGTTATAGTTTGTTTGATGGTACCTTCTACTCGGATACCGAAATAACATTTAAATTAACAAGATATCAACATTAATAATTAGTATGATGATAGTGTTGTTGTTAACCAAAATGTATTTTCAAACAACCAAAACATATTTTAAATTTAAAAAAGGTATAAAAGATTAATAAAGGATTTTGTTTAAGAAAATGTCATTAGCAGGGGATTTTTATAATCCCATTTTTATTTTTTTTAATGACTAAAGGTTTTTTAATAAATTAAACATAAAGCAAATTTAGTTTTTTTTTAAAACTTAACAAGGGAAAATGAAAAAAAAAAAGAGGAAAATGTCATTAGCAGGGGATTTTTATCATTTTTAAAACCACTGCATTTGGCTTATTTTTTAACATAAATAGAAAAATGAAAATAATGGATTTTGTTTAAGAAAATGTCATTAGCAGGGGATTTTTATAATTTTTTAAAAAAATGCTTTAAGCTCTTTTTTAAAATTAAATAGGGAAGATGGAAAAATAAGAACGAAAATGCTGTTATTAATCAAAATGCTACATCATATTATTTTTATAATTTTTTTAAAAAAATAATTTTAGCTCTTTTTTCCAAAATTATAACAGAAAATGAAAAAAAAAATGGAGGGAAATGTGTCATGTCTTCAGAAGGCATTTCTCATGTATGTTTCTACTGCAATAATAGAAACCCATTTTGCATCACCGCCAAAAGGAAACCATTTTGCTGATAGTTATATTTTTGGAATATCTATGGCTTTTTTTTTTTATCCCTTTGAAGACCAAGGGGAGAGAACAGATGGAAAAAGATGGGTTTTCTATGGGCAAAGAAAAAAAATAAAAAATATTTAATTATAAAAAGAATAGAGGAAATAAAAAAGCCCATCACATGGCCATGCAACCATGGAAAAATCTTTTTTGATGGAGACGGAATTTACTCTTATGCAACTTCACACTCTCCCTCCTTGATCACGCGCCATAAGAATATTGTTCTTTTCAAAATAAGTATTGTTATTAGTACGATATTGATGTGATAGCATGAATATTTGATAGCATGAATATTAGACCCATATCTGATCATGGAACCAGTAGCTGTCGTTTAGTTCCTGTTATTAATTAAATAAATACATTAGAAAAATGAAAAAGCTAGCTTTATAATTGTTACCAATTTTCATCCCTCCCATTTTCATATCATCTAGCATTTTATAAAATAAGAAATCAGTTTCTTATTATTTTCACTAAGAAAATAAATAATTTAGAATTTCGTCATATTTGGGTTAGGTTAAAGATGCATCGAGCACCTTGATGTATTTCTTTAGCACCATTTAATATTCTAAACTAATTTTTTGTACATTCAACATTATAAAAAAAATTTCAGTAGCAACATGTATAGTAAAGTAATTTTTAGTGTAATTTTGCTCTTAAAATATTTTTCTCAATAGCAATACCTAAACTTAGGGAATTAAGTGCTTCTTGAAAAATACTTTATGGTGCTACATGCATTAAAAATTAGTTGAGAATACTCAATGCTACTAGAAATATCCTTTAAGATATTTGATGCGTAAAAATTAGTTTAGTAGTACCTGAAAAATTTTGATGCATAAAAATTAGTTTAGTAATACTAGAAAAATATTTTGTTATATTGCATGCCTCTTAACCCCATTTGTACACATATTTTAAAAAGGAATTAAGTGCTTCTTGAAATTATAAAATATGTGTACAAATAGGGTTAAGAGGCATGCAATATAACAAAATATTTTTCTAGTATTACTAAACTAATTTTTATGCATCAAAATTTTTCAGGTACTACTAAACTAATTTTTACGCATCAAATATCTTAAAGGATATTTCTAGTAGCATTGAGTATTCTCAACTAATTTTTAATGCATGTAGCACCATAAAGTATTTTTCAAGAAGCACTTAATTCCCTAAGTTTAGGTATTGCTATTGGGAAAAATATTTTAAGAGCAAAATTACACTAAAAATTACTTTACTATACGTGTTGCTACTGAAATTTTTTTTTATAATGTTGAATGTACAAAAAATTAGTTTAGAATATTAAATGGTGCTAAAGAAATACATCAAGGTGCTCAATGCATCTTAACCTAACCCAAATATGACGAAATTCTAAATTATTTATTTTCTTAGTGTAACAGGAACTAAACGACAGCTACTGGTTCCATGATCAGATATGGGTCTAATATTCATGCTATCACATCAATATCGTACTAATAACAATACTTACTTTGAAAAGAACAATATTCTCATGGCGCGTGATCAAGGAGGGAGAGTGTGAAGTTGCATAAGAGTAAATTCTGTCTCCATCAAAAAAGATCTTTCCATGGTTGCATGGCCATGTGATGGGCTTTTTTATTTCCTCTATTCTTTTTATAATTAAATATTCTTTATTTTTTTCTTTGCCCATAGAAAACCCATCTTTTTCCATCTGTTCTCTCCCCTTAGTCTTCAAAGGGATATAAAAAAAAAAGCCATCGATATTCCGAAAATATAACTATCAGCAAAATGGTTTCCTTTTGGCGGTGATGCAAAATGGGTTTCTATTATTGCAGTAGAAACGTACATGAGAAATGCCTTCTGAAGACATGACACATTTCCCTCCATTTTTTTTTCATTTTCTGTTATAATTTTGGAAAAAAGAGCTAAAATTATTTTTTTAAAAAAATTATAAAAATAATCTGATGTAGTATTTTGATTAATAACAGCATTTTCGTTCTTATTTTTCCATCTTCCCTATTTAATTTTAAAAAAAGAGCTTAAAGCATTTTTTTAAAAAAATTATAAAAATCCCCTGCTAATGACATTTTCTTAAACAAAATCCTTTATTTTCATTTTTCTATTTATGTTAAAAATAAGCTAAATGCAGTAGTTTTAAAAATGATAAAAATCCCCTGCTAATGACATTTCCCTCTTTTTTTTCATTTTCCCTTGTTAAGTTTTAAAAAAAAAACTAAATTTGGTTTATGTTTAATTTATTAAAAAACCTTCAGTCATTAAAAAAATAAAAATGGGATTATAAAAATCCCCTACTAATGACATTTTCTTAAACAAAATCCTTTATTAATCTTTTATACCTTTTTTTAATTTAAAATACGTTTTGGTTAACAACAACACTATCATCATACTAATTATTAATGTTGATATCTTGTTAATTTAAATGTTATTTCAGTAAAATAATTCTTTCTTCAAGCTATTACCTTAGTAGAGAGAGTTAAGATTCTACCAGTTGGAGTTGACAAGAAAGAGAAATAAACATGAGAAAAGATTAATATATTAAAATAATATATAATAATATTTTGATTATTAAATATTATAATATGAACAAAATTATTAAATCAATATTTAATATACAATAATGATAATAATATAATCATTAATGAATATATAAAATATAGAAAAGTTAAAAAAGAATTGTTCCCTTTTCCGAGCAGAACAAGTTGGTCAGTTTGACAATGATGTGAAAAGAGAGTAAAAGAATCCCATAAATACTCTCCAATGGTTCAGAAGTACTACAAATTCGCTTATGCCACTTTCTCTTTTTTCAATGAGTTTACTATTTTGTCAGCAGTATGGAATTCTACTATACTTTTTTTTTAGGAGTACCTTTAATATAATATTTAGATGATTAACTTGTATCTATCAAGGAAATTGGTTGATCAAGCACATAAACTTTCAGCATATTAAAATATTTATTTTGCAAGCCCCCTCTTTACCATTAGGAGACCTGTACGTTGATTGTACCAAAGAAATTTGCGCCTTATTTGATGAGAAATTAAATTATAATTACAAATTTCTTATTAAAAAATCTTATTTTCTTTTGACAAAAAATCTTATCTTCTCTTATCCAAATAACCTAATGCTTCGTTGAATCTCACACAATTATGAATATGAGTAATAGACGTTTCTATTCTAATATATAAAAAGCAAATATATAACATAATTATATGCTTAATTACCACAATGTAAATATAAAAATTACATTTGAAAATTTGATAGGAAACTATGTATATATGAAAATCATTCAAGGTTTGAAGTTTAAAACTTGCTTCATTTGTAATTAATTTTTTATTAGAAAATAATACTTTTTAAAGATAAAAAAAGTGTAACATACATAGTAATATCTATATACTAATAATTAAAATTATCATATAATATATGTTTATTTCTTTAATAATTATATGTAAAAATTGTGCAACCTTACGTAGCGTTTTATTGATAAACAAAAAATTGTGGTGAAGTTTCTAGGGTAGAAAATAGATGAAAATAAAAGCGTAGGAAAGAAAGCAGATTGTGTATGCTTCTGATCTTACTGTGGAGTTACGAGCATTACTTATAACTGCCATAGTACTTTTCACACGTAGAACCATGTTAGAAAGCATTATGTAATGTCCTAAATTTTATTTGGAAGATTTAATTAATATTATGAGAATTTATCAATTAACTTGATGTTTAGAGTATATTGACTCACCGTTTGAAGTTTGGAAACAGAGAGATGGGAAAAAGAATGAAATATGTAACATCTCAAATTTTTTTATTTAAGAAGAGTAGAGAAGAAAATTCATTAAAATTTTTAAAACCTTAAATAAAATGGGAAAATGTTATGGAATATTAATTTTGAGGGCTCAGAAATCCTCAAAAAGTGGCTTAAATAATTTTGAAGTTATTTTTCAGAGTGAAAATAGCTTACTTTGTTAGAAAATTTCGAAAAATAGTGAGACGTTTATATTTGATTTGAAAATTTTAGGATAATAATTTTATAAAAAAAATGCTAATTGAGGCATAAAAACCTTATAATGTATCAACGATTTATTTTGGAAACTAATTGCTATTTTCTTGGAAAAATCAAGAAAAATAGTTAGGAGTTGATTTTTGACTTGAAATTTTTGGGAAATTATTTTATGGGTCAAAATCGAATAAGGAAGGAAAATCCATAAAAAGCATTGTGGAATAATTTTTGGATCCATTTAATAATTTAATAATTTCAGAAAATCATTGAAGGATTTTATTTGTCTCGAATATGAAAATAAAATTTAACCAAGAAAAACTTCATAGAAGGTTTGTATAATTTTTATATAAGAAATTTACGTGAGATCTAATAATAAAAAATATCCATTGAATGTTAATGAAATTTTTTTAAAAAAATTCATATAATCTTTTATAATTTTTATGCAAAAGTGATAGTCAGACTGCTTCCAAGAGAATACTTGTGGGTAAGTTAAAAAAATATTTTCAATAAAATTTATGATAAATCACATTATAAAATGACAATAAGGTTTGCTATTATTTTGTGGGGAACAAGACCTTTTTAAAATCTTACTATACTAATGATTAGGATACTAGGTAGAAAAGTTAAAATTGGTATATTTTAATTACATACTACTTTTTTTTTGGATATGCCTCCTTGTTATAATTCTTTACAACTTCTTTCATCTTTCTTAATTTTTTTAACTTCATTCTTATATTTATGATCATCTTTCTATTTCAACATTCAATCTATCCTAACGTACAAAAAGACAAATGAAAAAAAAAAGATGAAAAAACTATATTTGATTTTATTTTTTTTCAAAAAAAAATTAATTTGTGACTCCTTATTAATTTTCTTCAATCATAACTACTAGTTAATTAATATACTTATAATCTGTTAATTATGGCTAATGTGAATATTGACTATATAACACACATGTTGACACGATACAAAGTAAAAAAAATTAAAATAAAATAATTAATAAAATAATTAAACAAATAATTATGGGAGAATGAGAGAAAGAACTAGTGAATATGACTTTCTACGTGCTACAGTACCGCCGCCCACCAAAAATATATATGTGGGTGTTTTACAAAGAAAAAAATATAACATCGACATTTAAATCACCCAACATTATTCTAGGCAGAGGCAAAAGTGATGAGCACTAAATCCACGTGTAAATATGTTTTACAACTCAAGAGAATTAAACTTACAACGTATATATACTTGCATATACTTGTATAGGTGAGTCTTTATTCATTTCTATATGATTAAAGATTTTTTTTTTGGTAACGACAATTAATAGACTATTTTTTATTTCATATGCAAGTCGAAATACACATTTTTAGCATAACGACAATTAATAGACTATTTTTTAGGGAAAATTGCAAATAAAGACCCCTAATATATAAAATGGCAATCAGGGACCCTAAATTTGAGAAATTGCTACAGAGGACCTAGTCCCAATTTGCAATTATGAAATGTAAGGAAAATGGCTGAAATGCCCCTCACTCATTTGAAAAGAAAAAAACTTGTCTGCGCTCTCCTCCCCCCTAAAACGCGCGATAACTTCCTTTGTATATCCCCTCGGCCATTCTTTGCGGTCTGCTCTGTTTATTTGTGCGCAAGAGTTTGTTTCCATTTTGCGGCGAGAGGAGTATTGTGTGAGAGAAGAGTGTATTTGCTGTGGGAGAGGAGAACGGAGTCGTGCTGGAATAGTGATCTATCAGCATTATCAAAGGCAAGGGAGGAGGTAGAGGCATCGTGACAGTCGTGTGTGGCTATCAAAGTTAACAGCGGCATTTGGCGACAAAATCTGGTGGTAAGTTTCAAGCTTTGGTTTGTTTGTGTTCGTTGCTGCCTGTGTGATACATTAACGAGAGGGAAGGGAATGTGTTTAGGGCAGGAACGTATATATATGTTTTTTCTGTTGAATACGCTGTGACTGATTGGCGAAAAATGGTTATCTGTGAAAGAAGATGGGCGAATAGGTTTGGGTGGGAAGGGAATTAGAAGATCAGTTAGGAGGATGACAAGATTAGTTTGGGAAATGACGACACTTGAATGGGTAAAGTGCAAATTGAATTGGTTAACTATTAATTGATCTGAAGAGATGTTAAAGTGATAGTGTCGTTTAAAATGACAAAATTGAAGTAGGGGGATTGACAAGTTGATAATGCAAAATAAGAATGTGTAATTGACAAGTTGGTAATAGAAAATAACAAGTTGAATATAATGAATAACAAGTTATTGAGCAGTTGGGAATAAGAAGGTTGCCATGGGTTCCTAACAAGTTAACAATAGGAAATGACAAGTTTAAAAATGACAATAAGAAGTTGGGAATAAGAAAGGCAATTATGACAAATGGAGAACTTTATAATGTAAAATAACTAGTTGATAATTATAAATGACAAGTTAATGATGAGAAATAACAAGCATGAGAAGTAGTTGAGAATAACAAGTTTACTTTGAGAAATTAACAACTTGCTTATATGAAATTACAAGTTCATGTTTCGAAATAAGAAGTCAATGGTGGTGATGTAAGAAGGCTGTTGGTTACAGAATAGGTTGTTAACAGAGGTGATAGTTAGTTAGTAAATGTGGTTGTGAAGGATTGTATGTTGAATATTTTACAGGAAGAGGAAGATGGCATCAGAAGGAGCCTCTGGATCAAAAAAGGCACACAACGGTTGGTTGTTATTCAGAAGTGAGTTTATGACCACAATAGCTGACCCTGACATGACAGCCAAACAAAAAAGAGATGCTGCGTCAAATGCATGGAAAGCTCTGGCCGCTGAAGAGAAGATGAGGTACACCGAGGAGGTGAAGAAAAGAAGGGCACAAAAGGGAGAAGAGGAGAAAAAGAAACATGTCCCATCATTTCTAACCCGGGTGTCCCTGAAGGGATTAAGAAAATTACTGCACTTTGTGAACAATAATGAAGACTTAAGGGAGAGGGTTGAGATGATGGGCTTCGGGAGGCTGTTGAAGGTTGGATTAAAGAGACTACCCCGTGATCTCATTGTGACCATGCTGAGATCATATGACCCGCCAACGCATCAATTTACAATCAGGGCAAATCAGAGGAAATAGGAGCAGAAGATGTTGAGCAACTGCTAGGAATCCGTCACGGTGGGGAGGAGGTGAAAACTAAAGTTGATGAGAGTGATGCTACGTATCAGGAGTTGAGAAATGAATATCGGAAAGTGTCATTCAGCAAAATACTAAAAGACATTGTTTCAGGGGAGGAGGATCACAGATTCGAGTTTTTATTTGTGCTATACACCCTGGGTACTTTTCTATGTCCGAATTCAAGCTCAGAAGTGAGTGAGAAGTTGGTTAGAATCATGCGCTGCACAATGGATGACTTTGGAAAGTATGATTGGGCTACCTATATTATAAAGGACCTCTGGAAAGAAATGGGAGACTATGTCAAAGGGTACAGGCGGGGCAATGAAGGGCAGGGGAGCAGCACTGTTGGTGGCTGCATATACTTACTTCTGGTATTACTATTTTATTTGTCATTGTGTTTGCATTTGATTACCGATGTGCATAACGTTAATGTTGTATATATGTGGCTGGCTTGCAGCTTTTTTTTTGTGAGAATTTTAACCTGAACACGCCTGTTGGCCGAGAGTCCACTACTGCAATTGAATACTGGACTGATGAGAAGATAAAAGAATTGGCCAGCAAGGAGAGGAAGAGTGTTAGGGGAATTATGTATGGAGGAAAAGGCAGTGAAGCTGTGATAGGGAAAGAAGAGAGGATAATTGTAGAGTTTTTGGACCCGGTATGTGGTATAATTGGTAAACTGAAGTTTTTATTTCGTAACCTGAACTTGTTATCTACCATAGTATTGTTGTCATTTCCTATACTGAAGTTCTGATTTGCTATAGTGACATAAAGCTTTGTCATTGTTAAGTGGTAATTTGGCAAACTTAAGTTGTTATTCGCAATACTTATGCTGTGATTGGCCATATTGAACTTATCAATGGGTAGACTGACTTGTGATTTTGTATATTGAACTTGTCATTCGGTATAATGAACTTGTCATCTGCGATACGTGAGTTGTGATATGGTTTACTGAACTTGTCATTCGGTATAATGAACTTGTCATCTGCCATACGTGAGTTGTGATATGATTTACTGAACTTGTAATTCTGTATAATGAACTTGTGATCTACCATACCTTAATTGTAATTTGGTTTACTGAAGTTGTCATTCGGTATAATCAACTTGTCATCTGCCATACATGAGTTGTGATATGGTTTACTGAACTTGTCATTCGGTATAATGAACTTGTCATCTGCCATATGTGAGTTGTGATTTTGTTTACTGAACTTGTCATTCGGTATAATGAACTTGTCATCTGTCATACCTAAGTTGTGATTTTCTTTACTGAACTTGTAATTCTGTATAATGAACTTGTGATCTGCCATACCTGAATTGTAATGTGGTTTACTGAGGTTGTCATTCGGTATAATAAACTTGTGATCTGCCATACCTAAGTTGTGATTTTGTTTACTGAACATGTAATTCTGTATAATGAACTTGTGATCTGCCATACCTGAATTGTAATCTGATTTACTGAGGTTGTCATTCGGTATAATAAACTTGTGATCTGCCATACCTAAGTTGTGATTTTGTTTACTGAACTTGTAATTCTGTATAATGAACTTGTGATCTGCCATACCTGAATTGTAATCTGGTTTACTGAGGTTGTCATTCGGTATAATAAACTTGTGATCTGCCATACCTAAGTTGTGATTTTGTTTACTGAACTTGTAATTCTGTATAATGAACTTGTGATCTGCCATACCTGAATTGTAATCTGGTTTACTGAACTTGTCAATATGTCATAGTGAAGGTGTCATTTCCCATAGTGAACTTGTTGTTGTATATACTTACTTGATTAATGTCTTTTACATGCAGGAGCTAAGAAGTTACGTGAGCACCTAATGAAGAGGATAGAGGAAGGGCAAAAGATGCTAATGAAAATGGTGGATGAGGAGTTGGTGAAGGTGCAAATCCCAAGACAGGGAGATGGTGGGAAGGGTAAATCAAGAGGAAAGGCTCGGGTTGAGACAGTGCCTACAAATAGAAGTGACTCTGAAGATGATGAGGAGGAGAGGCGCAACAATGATGACACAACTGAGGAAAAGGAGAAGGATGAAGTAAGCAGTGAAGATGGAGACAGTCATGGGAAGGGCGACACAGAGAATGACAGCGACAATGAAGAGATGGAGGAAGAGGGTCAAGGGGATGGTGATGACAGGAGCGAAGGGGAGAGGGAATACAAGGGTGATGCAGAGGGTGACATACCTGCAGCCAGTCCCCCTAGGGAAGTGTCACCCACCATTGAAGGTGATGAGGCAGAAGGTCACTCACCGATGGAGGTATCCCCCCTGGCCATTGTTGAATATGTTGGGCCTGATCCAGAACCTATATCTGTGGAGGCACAACAACTAAGGAGATCTACTAGGGTTCGGTTCAGCAAGATCAAGTCTCCTTGGTTGGAGTTGAAGGCACAATCAAGAGTGAAGAGGCTTATGGAGCCCAAGGATATTTTTTTCAACTTAGTCAGCCGAGCTGTCAAAGGTGATGAGGGTGAGATGTAAGTGAAAATCTTTGCTTATGTGATCTTATTTGTTGACTACATGTTAACATAACACATCTAGTAACTCACTTGAATATGTTTTAGTCCTTTGATCAGAATGTTTGATGAAGACATCCCCCGACGATTGCTGCATTCGCTTGGTGGAAATAACAGGTGAGTAACCGAGTGATGTCGTTGTCTGTAAGGCTTTGGTGCAAGAGCAGCAGGCAGTTGAAGGCCGAGTTAAGAGGCATATATTTGATGCAGACTTCATGGTGAGGTTTCTGTATTACTAATAGGCTTTGTTGATTTACAAGATTGGAAATGAAAATGACAGAATAAAGTGTGTTACAGTGAATAAGAACTTGGTTTTCTGCATTTCACAGGCCATAATGACCCGTGATCCAGCTCGTTGGGATCCTAACCAGCATGCACGACAAATACTTCCGCATTATGTTGGCTACAACATAGGTGACTGTGACTTGATTTTGGGTCCTGCTCTAGTTGGGGAGCATTGGTTCTGTTTTGCATTCGAACCAAAGACCCAGAAGTTTAATGTCCTTGATTCCATGCGAGCAAGTACAGCGTAAGAAGACCACCTCCAAGCAGAAGAAGGCAGCCACATATGACCCCCAAGAAATGGCCATCACCGGATGTGTAAGATGTTACTGACCTGTGCATGTTAGATAGGGAAATGACAGTTTTATATTGTTATCCTTTTGATGAATATGGCATATGTGCAGAGGGATCGGTTTGAAGACATACTTCACATGGTCAGACCAGATTTTAGTGATAACTTGAAAATTGTCTAGCCTGATGTACCACAGCAGAAAAATTTGTGAGTGTATACACCCTACTCATGTGATATGTTATTTAGCTGTGTTGGTTTGAGGAGCTGAAACTGTTAGGGTGGTGTTGTGGGCAGGAGGGACTGTGGTGTGCATGTGCTCATATGGCTCAAGAAATGGGAGCCTGATGTTTCCCTTGAATATACCGAGGTATTGACATTACCTTATTTATTGTGCAATCAAGAGTGACCACGTGTGACTTGTTTGGTGGTAAACTTGCTGTGCAGGCTGATGTGTCCTCTTTTCGGCGCGAGCTGATGTGGTGGCTGGTGAACCATGATGACAATGAATGCCGTCAGAAGGTGTATGATCTTATCTCACAACCAGAGAAGGGCCGAATGACCAAGAAGAGGAGAACGGCTTTATAGAGAGCATTTAAATTAGGCTGTGACTTTTACTAACTTTGTCAATTGATTCATTTGTTGAAATTGTATGCCAATTATTGTAATGGTTATGATATGCTTGGATTGATGGTATAACAGCACTTATATTTGGAATGACAAATTTCCCTTTAGTCAGGCCAAATGGCCAATGACAAGTTTAGTACGGGTAACGACAAGTTCATTATGGCCAATGACAACTTGTGAAAAGGTTTTCATACAAATTTGTGATTCTATATTAAAGGTGGCTAAATTTGCACATTGATTCATGGAATGAGAGGTTGACAAAGGAAAATGACAAGTTGACAATGCCAAATCACTAGTTCCCAAGATGTTTTCATGCAAGGGAAAATTTCTATTCCAATTAGTGGAATTCCACTTACGACAATCACAGAATGACAGGTTCACTAACGAAATTGACAAGTTGACTAGTGAAACTTACAAGTTCCCATAAGGTTTTCATGAAACCGAGATTGTCCGTTGAGATGAGTGGATTCCCACTTATGATAATCACGGAATGACAAGTTCACTAAGGAAATTGACAAGTTGACTTGGGAAATTTACAAGTTCCGATAAAGTTTTCATGAAACCGAGATTGTGTTGAAATTAGTGGATTCCCACTTATGATAGTCATAGAATGACAAGTTCACTAAGGAAATTGACAAGTTGACTTGGGAAATTTACAAGTTCCGATAAAGTTTTCATGAAACCGAGATTGTCTGTTGAAATTAGTGGATTCCCACTTATGATAGTCACGGAATGACAAGTTCACTAAGGAAATTGACAAGTTGACTTAGGAAATTTACAAGTTCCGATAAAGTTTTCATGAAACCGAGATTCTCTGTTGAAACTAGTGGATTCCCACTTACGATAATCATAGAATGACAAGTTCACAAACGAAAGTGACAAGTTCACTATCGAAAATTACAAGTTCGAATAATGTTTTCATGAAACGACTGGATTTTCACTACTGGTGAACACAAAGTTACAACTTCAGAAAGGGAAATGACAAGTTTATTATGGAAAATGACAATTTCCCAGAAGGTTTTAATACATTTTCATACTTTTGAACACAGTGATTACATTGCACATTTCCAAGAGCAACCACTTCTAATCAACGCAGAATGACAAGTTGACATTGCCAAATGACAACTTTACTATGCCACATGACAAGTTCCTATAAGGTTTTGACACATTTCATTTTCTGACAGTAACCACTTCTGATAAACACGGAATGACAACTTCATATGTGCAAATGACAACTTTACTATGCCACATGACAAGTTCCTATAAGGTTTTGACACATTTCGTTTTCTGACAGCAACCACTTCTGATAAACACGGAATGACAACTTCATATTGCCAAATGACAACTTTACTATGGCACATGACAAGTTCCTATATGGTTTTGACACATTTCGTTTTCTGACAGCAACCACTTCTGATAAACATGGAATGACAACTTCATATTGCCAAATGACAACTTTACTATGCCACATGACAAGTTCCTATAAGGTTTTGACACATTTCGTTTTCTGACAGCAACCACTTCTGATAAACACGGAATTACACTTTGCACATTCTGACAGCAACCACTTCTGATAAACACGGAATGACAACTTCATATTGCCAAATGACAACTTTACTATGCCACATGACAAGTTCCTATATGGTTTTGACACATTTCGTTTTCTGACAGCAACCACTTCTGATAAACACGGAATGACAACTTCATATTGCCAAATGACAACTTTACTATGCCACATGACAAGTTCCTATAAGGTTTTGACACATTTCATTTTCTGACAGCAACCACTTCTGATAAACACGGAATGACAACTTCATATTGCCAAATGACTTTACTATGCCACATGACAAGTTCCTATAAGGTTTTGACACATTTCATTTTCTGACAGCAACCACTTCTGATAAACACGGAATAACAACTTCATATGTGCAAATGACAACTTTACTATGCCACATGACAAGTTCCTATAAGGTTTTGACACATTTTGTTTTTTGACAGCAACCACTTCTGATAAACACGGAATTACACTTTACACATTTCTGACAGCAACCACTTCTGATGAACATGAAATTACAAGTGCACAAAAGCAAATGACAACTTGACTATGCAAAATAACAAGAAGTGACAAGTTCTGATTTCTTTCACAGCAACAAGTTCTTTACAACATTCAATGACAAGTGCACATTAACTTACATCTTCCACTTAATGTCCCTTTGTCCCAAACATAGAAGTAACAAAAAATATATGTGCACATCTACTAACATCCTGCTCCCAAAAAAATTAAGAAGGATGAACCCTATATGTGCCAAAAAAATTAGTTGTCCTATTTGTAAGTGGAAGTCAACTTGGGTTAGGATTTTTGCATGTCCTCTTTGTATGTCCAGGATGAAGACATCTAGTGCAATGATATATTTTTTTGTTGTGGAATTGTGATTCCTTTCTATTTCTTCTTGGTCTTCCAGAAGGCCTAGCAGTGACTGGGGGTAAAAGCAAGGGTTGAGCAGTAAGATTCTCAAACGTATAGTCATTCTGGTGAGGCATATCAATTGTCACCACTGGAACCATGCTCCGGGCATAGATTTTTTCTTGGGATGAACGTTTGTAACACTCTTCAACATAATCATAAACGTTTCCCCCTATGGTCTTAATGGCTGCACAAGCATATCAGCATGGAATCCCTAACATTTGCCAAGTTCCACAGCTACATTTGTGTAGGCCAAGGTCCACTCTTTGGTCTCCACGTGATGTGTGCACGCATATTCTTCCCCTCCATAATTCTCACAGTGCATGTACCTACCGAAATACACATGCTCCAATACTTTTGCCTCTATTTTTGGCCCAACGCAATTACTCCACTTAGTCATTGCTGCATATGATGCATGCATCTTTCTTGCTACTTTCTCCGGTGCTTATGGATCATTTGGGCCACGTTATGCTTCCTCTCCCTTACCATCCAAGCATTAAAAGATTCAGCTAAATTAGTTGTTATGTTGTCCCACCTTCTATATGGGAACTTGCTCAAGCCCACCTATCCACATCACTTGATTGATAACCCACTCATATAACTCATGAGACATGGTTCTGAGATCATCCAGCGCATGATCAAACTCATCACAAGTCTGCATAAGCCACTTTATCCAGTAC
>NW_021633508.1:0-42876 GCF_004799145.2 Neltuma alba
ATGGATCATTTCAAGTTATTAATCTTTGTACCGGCCATTGTTTTGGCTTCTTCATCAGTTAACTTCATGACAATCCATTGAAGCTCTTCCAATAGCTGTACAGTACTATTCCGGGTGCAAAATCGCTGCAAGACCAACCATGCAGATAATTCCCATTCATTTAAAAAGGTTAGTCTTATAGTTATAATGATGATATATGCGCTAATTCTTTCTATCCACTTTTTAAAATGGAAAGTTTACCATTATTCAACTGACATTAATCTAATCTATTTCTACAACACAACAGTTATACCACAAATCATTATTTAACGCAATTTCCTAAATTTATATCCTTCCCGCTAGTTAATAGGTTTGTTTTGATTCAGAATGTAAGATCTCAATTAATTTATAATTTTTGTAAACTATCCCTATTGATTGCAATATAAGAACAGAAGCTTTAGGTTGCAACCTGCCGAGGACGTTTTGAGCCATGGTAGCGTGTAGCAAAGGCAGGGATGAGGGGTTGATGCCCTTTGGATGATGACCCATGTACACGACATATGTCTGCATAATAAATAAGATTCAAGGAATAACAAATTCAATTGTTGTATGTAGAAGCCATTAAGTTGGAAGAAAATTCATTAATTAATAATAAAGGCGGGGAAAACAGAGTGATATAATAGAGAGAGAGAGAGAGAGAATTAAATAATGTTTATATATGTGTATGAGAGGGAACTTGTAAATGAAGAGTATGGTGGATTTCTTGCCCTTCGATCTGGTTTAGAACAAGAGTGTTCAATGAGAACGGAGAAGAGAGGGAGGAGGAGGAACAGGCGGAGGAGAAAAGAGAGCAACATGTTTATAATTTGCTCTTGAAGATATTGATAATGTTCCATCTAAGTCATCCTTATATATAAGCCAGTCCACTGGCTACGACTATGCTTCTTTTTGTCACTATGGTAACAACCATTCATCAAAATTAAACTAATAAAAGACCGAATTATTCTTCACTAATTGTTATTATTATTACAAATCCAATCTAAGTATGCACTTTGATCAAAATATCAAGATATTTTCATTCATAATTGAGACAAAGTTGTCAACACATATATAGCTGATATCATGAGGAGTGGAATGTTAAGAGTATGTGAAGTGGGGTAATTAGGAATAGTATTTACCGCTGGGAAAAAGTAGAAAAGGACCAAGCATGCCATAATTAATTATTACTACTTCTAGTCTTTCATATAAAAACTAATTGAGTAATTTAAATAGATTAAAAATTTAATTAAATTAGTTATTTATAATAAATAGGTGTTATTTTTCCTAAAATACTCGTGTTAATTATGTGTATTAGCTAGAATTACTATTTAATAAAATCTTTAACATGTATAACTACTATAAAAACTACTTTTTAAAAAAAAATAGATAAATATAAGAGATAAAATAGATTAAAATATTATATTTAGAACTAAATTAAATATTAAACTAGTTCTTATATTAAAAAACATATAATAATACTACAAACATATGAGCTCGAGACTAATTCCACTTTGATTTTTTCCTTCCTTTAATTTCCTTTGGCTTTTTTCCCCTTTATCTTATAGTCAGTGTCATGCCACTTCAAATGGCGTGTTCTGCCCGACTGCCCGTCCACTCACATGAGGTTTTTCTCCCCTCTCGCTTTTATCATGCACCGTTGGCTTTTGTTCTTAGATTAATGGAATAATTTGAATAGATTAAAAAATTAATTAAATTAATTAATTAATAAATATGTTTTTTTTTAAAATAGTCATGCTAATAATGTGTATTTGTTAGAATTACTATTTAATAAAATGTTTAACATGTATAACTACTATAACAACTATTTTTTTAAAAAAATAGATAAATATAAAAAATAAAATAGATTAAAATATTATATTTAAAACTAAATTAAATATCAAACTAACTCTTATATTAATACTCGGTAATTGTATTACAAACATATAAAGTTGAGACTAATTCCATTTTGATTTTTTCTTTTCTTTAATTTCCTTTGGCTTTTTCCCTTTTTGTCTTGTAGTCAGTGTCATGTCACTTCAAATAGCATGTTCTGCCCTTCCACACACACGCATTTTCCCCTCTCTTGCTTTTATCACGCACCATTTGCTTCTGATGATTAACTAATTTGACTAAATTAAAAAATTAATTAAATTATTTATTTATAATAAATATATATTGTTTTTTAAAAAAATTTGTACTAATTATATATATTAGTTAAAATTACTATTTAATAAAATTTTTAATATATATAACTATTACAAAAAAAATTTTTTAAAAAATAAATATAAGAAATAAAATAAATTAAAATATTATACTTAAAATCATATTAAATATCAAATTAACTCTTATATTAAAAATCGGGTAATATTACAAACATATTAAGTTGAGACTAATTCCACCTTCCTTTGTCTCAGGTTAGTGTCATGTCACTTCAAATGACGTGTTCTGTCCTTCCACACACGCGCGTTTTTCTCCCCTCTCGCTTTCATCATGCACCATTTGCTTTTGCTTTTCCATTTTTCCCAAGGAAAGTTTAGTTAAAGCTAATTTTGTTTCATTAATAATAATGTCTTGACATTTATGATTCCTTTAGACAATTGAAACTATATTGGATTCAAAAAAGCCAATGTTGTGTTTCACAATTTTATATTATCATAATTATTTCTAGAAAAATTATTAACAATATATATAGAAAAAATTGCTCATAGATATTTGTTTGGAAAATTAATTGTTCATTGGCATCTGAAATATGGAAAAGGCATGAGTTTACGAACACATATAACACTGAATTGAGGTATTATTAGGCAACTAATTCTCTAAATAGACATCTATGGGCAATTTTCCCTAAACTAAACTTAGTTCAATTTAATATATAAAAATAAATTTATTTGTTGTTATAGATTATTATTACCTATTCTATATTCATTTAGACAAGTACTATTTCAATGAATAATGCATGCCAGGCAAGAGTGGTTTTTCTATTTTCATAAAAATTTAATAATAGGTCAATTAAGATCGATGATCTATAATGTTTAAAAGTGCAACTTTAAGAATACATTTTGCGTTTGGTGAAAATCGATCCACATTATATTGCTTCTTTGGCCAACCAAGGAAACCCTTTAATAGAATTCAGATGGAGATCTCTTGTTTTATATCATTAATAACCATATGTTTTTCATTTACAAAAATAAACTACCCAAATGTGATTATTCCAATTTTCTATACTTATATTGATGATATTGACATTGATTATGACATTTAAAAATTTTAAATTTTTTTATTTTAATTTAATCAAACAATTGTTCAATTTATACTACTTTTTTCATGCTTTAACTTGATAAAATTTTTTGCATTTCATATTGATAACATCAATGTCTCTTAATTTTTTTTCACTTATTAATTACATCATGACATGTCAAGTGTTCTCTTTCAAAATTATTCTCCAACCCTTAATTAAGCACCCTCATTTTTGTTCTCTTCCATTCCGTTATGGTTTCACCACTACAGATTTGCACATAGTTAACACTTAATAATACTTGATGATTAAAAACAAACTGTTAATTATGATGAGACGGAATTAGAACAAATTAAACCATTACTTGATGGTTATTATATATGCAAATGTTATGTAAGTTAAGTAAATGCTTGACAGTTTTAGAGTAAATTGTCGAATAATTTGTTCCATTTAAATTTTTTTTAAAAATGTATAATAACATATATTTTAAGATTGTCGTAAAGGAATGGTTAGGTGATTTGTGAATCTAATTGGGAGAATTATAATCAGATTTTAAGGAAACGATATAATTATTTTAAAGTCCATTGACAAGTAAAGAGTAAGCAATGACAAGTTTCAGAGTGGGAAATAACAACAAATTTAGACCGGTCACATGTTATTGGAATTTTTTGATAATTAAATCTCTTCTTTAAGACCTCTTAATAATTATCCCAATATAATTGACGGTTCTGTTTGAATAGATTGTCAAACTTGGCATGCTTAGTTTGACATTATTTCAATTTAATCATGTATGGACTTTTAAAAACCTGTTATACTCTCAAGAAACCTTTCATTACCCCGTCATTTCCAACTATCGATGACAAATTTAATCCAGTCAAACCCATGGTTAAACAATATGGAGAGAAAAAAAAGGGGGGGCATTAGGCCTGGGAAATACTTGCTTTTTTTATCGTTGCTGAAATTTTTTTAAATTTTTTGATGTCAAGTATTTATAAGTATGCAGTAATAATCACTATGTATAAGGGTATTTGGAAAGTGAATCATAGCATCCCATATGAGCATTTGTTTTGGCAGACGCAGACATGCTTTGGTTTTTGCATGACTTAGAAGTATTTTCTTAGTATTAATTACTAAGTACTCAAATAATTTGTAGTGCAACTTTATCTTTAAAATATTTTCATACCGCAAAAGATGCCTGTGTCTATCCAGGGGACGAGCATTCCTTATCAATGAGCAGGGAATGTGGACTTAAATATCTGATAGCATTAATTAATTTGTATTCTTTGTCATAGGAAGATATTATTATAGTTTTGTAAGAAAAAGTTGCTTAATAATATTTTTTTGATATTTTGATAATTAAATAATCCTCCCTTGATCTTAAAATAATCTGCATGTAATTAATTTATATAATTTCAATTAAAAAACTTTAGGAAATATAAAGATAGCTGGTGAAGACTCGTTGTCATTGGGGTTACATCATTATGATGAAGACTTGCGATATTGAGTAACACGGTTAAGTGGGGAACATGATCATTTCATATGAGTTTACGCTTTTACATGGAAAAAATGTAAATTAAATACATGATGTTAAATACAAAATTATTATAATACTCCTCCAATCCTTAATATAAGACTCATTTAACTAATTTGATTAGATTAAGGAAGTTAGGTAAGTTAGTTAATTATAAGAAATATGACACGTTTTTCCTAAAACACCATAATCATATTTCTTAATACCTTATCTTTTTCTTCTACTTGATTATGGTTGAAAAGGTATCCATAGGGGTAATTTAGAGATAATTGATAAATATGAGAAATGAGTATTATATTTAGGACCAAAATAACTCACCAATTGGGTCCTATATTAAAGACCGGAGGAGTATAGTATTATTACTTGTTCAATGAGATATATTAATCTTACATTTACTTTCCATTCTTCCTCTAATTTTTAGTCCCATTTATGAACTTCTTTTTTTTTCGAAAAAGATAAAGTTAAAGAAATATAAAAATTATGCAATTAGTCATGTTGTCTGCAGTTAATGCAATTATTAGAGCTTGAAATATTTTTTTTTCCCCCATGGAAGTGTGTGAATAAGAAAACGTGGACCGAATAAATTGAAACACAAGTCCTCGTCGGAGTATTATCATGATAAGCATGTAACTGAATATTGTTGGGTGATTGGGACCCTCTGAGATAATAATGACCGTAAACAGTACAAATATCTATCTTCACAAAAATAATCTATGATCAATACTTAATACCCCTTTAGTCATTATTAATATAAGAAATAAATAATTAATTTGTGAATATTAAGAAAGTTAGTTAATGCAAGATTCAGTTGACTAATTTGAAGGATTAAGAAAATTACGAAATTACTTAATTATAGCATATGCTATATAATCTCTCTAAAATACTTATATGTATTATTAAATGATGCATCAATTTATAAATGAGACAAATTAGTTTGAAAAAAAGAATAAATATAAATATTTTAAAGTAATTTATTAACTTTCTTAATTTTTTTAAAATTAGTCAATTAGGTTTTATATTAAGGATAGTACCAAATGTAGTAATAAATAATTTTTTTTATAAAATATCCTTATTAATCATATGTGTTGAAACCACCTGTTAATAGAAACTCAATCACCATAAGACTACTTTGAGGAAAAATGGATATATATAAGAAACAAAGTAGATTAGGTCTTATATTTAAAATCAAGTTAAATCTCCAACTAGCTGATAATAAGAACACAGGGTCAATATCTGATTAAACAATAATAATGAATGCTGATGATAAATGTTTTGTCACAAAAAAGAAAAAGTTAATTTAAGATGCAAACAACTGGAAAAATTGATCTCTGTCATTAGGGAGTAAACAAATGGCTCGAATTTCGTATTTTGTTGTAAAGATAACTCATAAGTGTACTTGTAAGTGGGTTTTATGATGTAAGGCTACTTCTCATAGCTCTAATGAGACTTCAGATCTTAACTCTACGTTTGGTACAAAGAAATTGGATGGAAGAAAAAAATTTTAGTGAACTCGATTTAAAAAATTTAAGAAATAAAATTAAAAACTTTCAATTAATTTTTTTATTTCACATCTTTTTTTTATTCCTTATATTTCAAAAATTTCAAACTGAGCTTGTTAAAAATTTTTCTCGTCATCTTTCCTCCATTTTCCTTGTACCAAACGGATCCTAAATTAAGAAAACTTTTGAATACATGACACATTAAACAATAGATTACTACCTTATTAAGTGTATGTAAGTAAAAGATTTTCACTAATAATTGCCAGTTTAGATTAACATGTCTTTAAATTATATCATATCATTAACAACAAAAAAGGAATTAGTCATGGAATTCTGTCATTAGAGCATGTCATTAATCCATTGCTCATTAATTCATTGCTAATTTTGCCGAGAAAAAAATTACGATGGAAAATCGTTGCCATCAAATTTCATCACTAATTCCATTAAAAAATGTTTTTCGAAATTTTTTTTTCATGACTAACTCTAAGAATAATTTAAAGTATTGGATACACCTTGGGTGTACTTTTATCTCAAAATTAATTAGAGTTAAACCTTATTACTTTACCAAAAACATGACATTTACACAACAAAATACCAAATGTATCGTTGGACACAATTAGGCCCATTAGCCCAATAAAGTACAAAAAACCCCAGCATAAGAGAGAGAGAGAGAGAGAGAGAGATATATATATATATATATATAATATTGGGAAATTTCAGCAGAAAATACTGGTTTATCCAAAGTAACTCCCTCTTAGCTCCCAAAATCGATTTCTGTAACACTATAATTTGTTGTGTTTGTATTAGCTTTTTTTTTTTTGGTCAAAAGTGTTTGTATTAGCTTTTTAAAAATGATTTTATGGGATTTGATATAGACATGCGAAACTTAAAAATACTTTTTAAGTGCTTTTTAAAATTTCTTCACATTTTGTTGTGTTTGACCATATAAAATTGATTTCTCATGTTCTAAAATCGTTTCTTGCTTAAAAATATTTTTTAAGTGCTTTTTAAAATTTCTTCACATTTTGTTGTGCTTGACCATACAAAATTGATTTCTCATGTTCTAAAATCGATTTTGTACTCATAACTGACATTTCCTCATTCCGACCTTAATAAGATCATTTTCATGGGACTTGACTTCTCCGCAATATCTTTTCCACTCGTTGCCATCCTTTTCTTTAAACGACGTCGTTGGATGAGTTAAACAAAATCTGGACCATTTGTTTGTAAAAATTGCATGGACGGTGATAAAAGGCAACTAATTCCAACGACACCGTTTTAAATATTCCATCTAGTGTGTCGAAGCTTTCACTCAATCTCATCCATCCATGTAATTTCTTATTAATTTTTAAATTTTTGACCTCCAGCCCATCGTTCTATTCTTTCGTGCGCTGTGTCCCTTGCTTCCTCCAACAATGCGGGAAAACAGAGCAGCTGGTGGGATAACATTTCAGAGAAGAGGAATAGAAAGGGAGGGTCTGTGGCACTGGATATCCAAGATTGATGAGTCAAATAACGATCTTTTATCAAATACCCAGAATTATTTAGTTTTACATTTATGCTTTGTTATAATCCAACTTGATAATCTTTAAGGTTCATGATAGTAGATATTGTTTTTTTGTTGTATGTAATTTCCTATTGTATAAATAACGTGTTTTTTATTAGCTTGTTCAGTATGTGTGTGCGGTCTCTTTATAAAGGGAGAATTTTTCATTTTTAATAATCCAATGTTAGTTTCGGTTAGCTTTGGGAGAACCCAGGACTACAGATCATTGGAACCAAGAGTATTACTACCCTTCTTCAGCAAGCTGATACTATTTAGTCTTTTGTAGTTTGGTTTCCAATTCATGAAAAAAAAAATTAATGTTAGTTTAGGCTAGGTTGCTCTGTTTGGTGTATGTGTGTGTTGTAGCGTATAGTTTTATTTGTGTCTTCATGTATATGTCTCTATTTCTTATGAGAAAAATGTATATTCTCCATTTGTATATATATGTCTACCCGTTTTGAGATCAGAATTTTTATGTTTTCATTATTGGAGGTATGATTTTTGACTCATATTGGGTATATAATTTTCAACAACCAGGAGAGAGAGAGCACTGGCCTATGCTTTCTCACAACAGGTACAACTTACACAATTTTATCCTGATATTATTCAACTCATTCAACTCCATTCTTAGAATTTTTTTTTTTGGTGGGTAAAATATTAATTCTTAAACATTAGTGAGTTAATATATCAGAGTTTATATATGAAGACATTCTTTCCATTCTTAAATATAAGAGTTAGTTGAGAGATTTTATTTTGTACAAGATCTTGATCCATTTTGTCTCGTGAATTTATAGTTTTCCCTCCAAACTATTTCTCTTTGTAGCATAAAAGTATTCCTATTGATCGATTGCATATATTAAAGAGGTTTACATCAAATGGGTAAATTTCAACTCCAATGATTAAATAAGGCATTTCAGGAAAATCAATACTCATTTTTTTTTTACAAATAATTAATTTTTTATAATTTGTTATCTAGTTTTTATTTTTAGGATTGGAACAACAATAATAACGAAGTTTTATCTCACTAAGTGAAATCAACTACATGAATCACACAGTGCTATTATATTGTGCTGTATCAGTGACCAAATCTTTTAGACAGTGTTAATCAAAATGATCTCATTCAATAACTTCATTACATACTCTCTCCAGTTTTTCTCTGCTCCTTTTCAAAAGACTCAAAACTCTATAACATAAAAGTGTTGGACTGAAATATCTTTTTTTCTGCAGCTGCGAATCTGTTCGAAGAGAAAATCAAACAAATATAACAGCAACGCAGAACCAAACATGAGTTGGAGTTGGCTTGAACGGTGGATGGCGACTCGCCTTCCAGACACTGCATCAGGTGATGAAAGCCGCCATGGCCTTGGTGGTAACCACCAGAAATTTACAGTGAGAAAGCGGTTTTTAGATGTGGCCAGGGAAGAAAAAGAGAGCTGTGGGTCCAATGAAGCGCCTCTTCAATTTGATAACTATTCCACAACTTCACAAGAAGTACTAAAAAAAGATCATGAACTCATTCTTCCACCAGCAACAAAAGCAAAGAACAACCTTAAAGGTAGAAGAAGGACTGTGTCAAGGAGGAAAACTGTGCCAAGCTATCATCAATTCCCTGAAGAGCATTTCAAGGTATGAATCTAAGAGGAAATGACGTTCTTAATTAATCCCTCTAAAAGAACAATTTATAATAACAGTGGAAAAAGATCTGGTTGAACAATCACTTGTAAATATGACAGTGTCAAATAGTCTCACAAGTCATTCCCAATGAGTTGCAACTGAGACTCATATTTGCAACCATCTGAATCATATTTACAACTCATCTGTTAAGATGTAAATTTGTCCTGAAAGTTTTATTCATGAGTAATGTTGCTCCAAAAGTTTTTTTGGGTTCAACGTTATTTGGAAGTTTCAAAACGTTGCCTCATCTCATTAAAAAACTAATGTTGACTATTAAAAAATTATCGTCGACTGCTAATATTTTTAATAATAAGGAGGTAACATTGTTCCATTTTAACACTCTCGAGCCAACCTTGAACTCAAAAGAACTTTCAGGGTAACATTGCTCATGAATAAAAATTTTTAGAACAAATTTGTATCTTAATCCTAAAACCTTCTAGTACCTAACTATTATTAAATTGAAATTTTGGGACCTCACTGTCACTCCATCATAAATCTAATTTAATATTGTTGTTAAGGAATTTCTATCAAGTTTAAAATCATCCTTTGCCCATGTGGTCTGATCCCAACAATTTCAACAAGTTTGTAGCCTATAATTATTAACTTTAGCCAACTTCACACGTCCCCTGCTTCGGGGGAATTAAGTAAACATCAATTTGTGGATGCCACATAAAAAGGGACATCTTAAAAGAAATTCCCTTTTCTAGGAGATCATTAAAAGTTTCTTCCTTGATGTATACAATTTCCAAGCTGGTGCAGGTAAGCAAAAGAGATGGTTCAAGCGGTGTCAGAAAAGATAATAGGCAATTGAGAAGCAGAAGGACAGAAATGAAATCAAACTCTCCAAGCAGAAGCTTAACTTAATTTGTGTTTTGTATTGAAATGAAGCTTGTTTTATATATAAATAATTGCCTTTCTCTTTTTTAGATGCATCATTCCATGATCTTATGTGAGTAATCCCTTTTCAGCATAATAATATCACTTGTGGCAAGCATGGTACTGAAAACAGAGCCCATGTTTCATTGAACTAGTTGAGGAAGTTGTATGAGGATTCGTGATTCAATTGGAGTTAAAGCTAGAGTAAAACCAGTAATGATTAAAATGTAATTTAACTAAAATATAAAATAAAAAGGCATTAATTTCTCAAATGAATAGAACAAAAATATTAAAGTACAAATTAGAACGGATCACCCAAAACAAAAATTAGAAAGGGGTACACTTTTACAAGATAAAAGTAATTTCGTGACATGAATTTATAGAGTACGTATGTGCTATAAAACCACAAATGGGAAGCCGGTGGATCTCTACTACATTGCCGTGTAAGTCTTAGGAAGGTCCAATCATTTTATTGATATTATTTGATTTTGACCATATCACATAGGTGTACTTCAGCATCTACTATCTTATTAACAGATATATCCTGTGGTCATATTAGATGCAATATATAGCAGTCATGTTAGGAAACCAATTGTTTCTTATTAATTAAAGTGATATGTGGGTCACAGAAATATCAACTAAAACATACATACTTATGGTGGTGTCTCAGACATGTCTACTGTTAAATTTCATAAGTGTAAACACTATGTATATGAGAAAGGAAAAGGGAGACATTATGCCTATACGATCATGACAGAGCACCTGGTTAATCCATGAAGTGTGAGTGGTAGATGTTTGGTTTTATATCCACCCACGACGAATTAATATATATTTTATTGATAACAAATAATGCATTATAGTAGGAGGGGGGAGTAGCTTTTTTTTCCCTTCAAAAGAAGGGGACATTAGAGGGAAGAACCAAGAGAGAATAATATTTATTGAAGATGATATTAAAAAGTATAATTACTAAAAAAAGACTAAATACTAAAATATAAATTTAAAAATACTAAATTATGCTTAACTAAATCTCTTTTCTTTTCTTCCTCACCACTCATTTTCAATTTTAAATTCAAAACCTTAATTCAATTTAATTATTAAATCTCCAATTCCTCCCATCCCTCTACCATGGTTTGATTCCTTAAGATCATTAACAATTTCAGTGGTATTGTATAAACTTCACCAACTAATGCAGCAGCTCCAATTACATGCTTCTGGATAAAATATTAGGTTTGAGACTTCTCAACTTGATGTGATTGATAATATTTATAGAGATAATAATTGTGCATTCGATCAATTTTTTAAGTTCTATATCCTGAAAAGGATTCTCCCTTCTATTATCTTCTTTTGATATATTTACAGCATATCAGAGCTTGAATCCTAATGATTCATGGTTCATAAGTTTAAGAGACTTTCCTAAAGGAGAATATATTTTTTTTCTAGTGATATATGGGATAATTATATTTTTTTTTGGCAACATGGGATAATTACATATGTACATTAATTTCCCTAAAGGAGAACGTTTTTTAAAATGACGTTTATGGATTCAAAATGATTTTTTAAACCTCAGACTCAAATGACAGTTTATATATTTAAAAGGAATTTTTTAATGTGTAAAATTTCATTTTGAAATTTTTTTTAATAAAACCTAAAATTATTTTTTAAACAAACGGTAAAATTTCACTGGCATCAGTGAATTTCTCTAAAGTAACAAGCATTACTTACTTTATAGGATATATGGGTGTATTAATCAATTATTACCTCTGGTCCTAATTATAAGAGCCAGTTGACTAATTTGAGGAGATTAAGGAAGTAAGTTGAGTTAGTTATTTGTCCTAAATAGGCGTTGTCTTTCCTAAAATATCCTTGCTAATCAAGTATATTGACTAGAACTATAATTATTAGAAGGACTATCTTGGAAAAACTTGAGTAAATATGAGAGACAAAGTGGATTGGGGTTTTATATTTAGAACCAAAATAAAAGTCAAACAGGGTCTTATATTAATGACCAGAGGTAATATTATTGTATTTAATTATTGTTGAGGGAGTATGATGACTAGGAGTAATTTAAGGAAAAAAATGATAAATGTAGAAAATATGTCTTAGATTTAGAATCAAAACCAACTTTCTAATTAGATCTTTTATTATGAACTGGAGGATTAAATGTTTTATTCTTAGTGTCATTATTCTTACACATATATGGGATCATGAGAGTAGTTCCATTTCCCATATTAATTAATTAAAAGTCCTACCAAGCTAGGTATTTGCTTCTTCTCCCTCATGAGGATGGAAGGCAATTTGATCACTATACACCACAATAGGGCTCCTTACTTGGAAAGTGCCGTCATCCCAAATCAAAGAGGCAGAGAGTATATCCACATTGGCTATTCCCTCCACGGTAAGTTTGTATGACTTTTTCTGCCCCAATGATGTGAAGTGAAGAACTTTAGGCTTTACTTGAATAGTTAACGAGGGAGGGGCAATGATCTTAGCTTCATATTTGGATGTAGAGAATCCAACATTAGTCACAGTCCTATGAAAGGAACGTGGGAAAACCAACGACACATTAACTTGCAAGGCAAAGGATGGAAGATTCAAGTCCCCGCCATGTTTTTCTTTATCAAATTCTGCACAACTACTTCTGTGATTCCAAGTAATGGATCGAAGTTTTTTGTCGTCATAATGAGATTGGCGACACAGAAACTTCACATAATCAATTTCCTTAGCATCATAAACTAAGCCAGGATTCAGTGCCTTCACGGGGTTGATTTGCCCAGCTCCATATGCAAATTCTGCGTCCGGATTCATCGCAGCACTCAAAGGAGTAGCTACAGAATTACACAGCAATTATCAAAATTCATCATAAACACTTTGATACAGGACGAAGAAGGCAAAAGGAGGAAAAGAGAGAAACAAAAGAGAAAGAGAATGTGGGGACAAAAAGCAAGAAACAACTGAAAAAATTAGATCAACAAAGGAGAAGAGAAAGGTCGGCGGAGGGAGAAACTCAGTATACAATATTTTTCAGGTGTTTAGATATTTGTAAAAGTATTTTTTAAAAGTATTTTTTTGCAAATCAAAATAAATTTTTTCACATATTGACTTCATATACTATAAAATCACTTATAAAACTATTATCTGATTTCCATCCATACACCTCTTACAAAAAACTCAATCATTGACTTTTACAAAAACTAAAATGTTTCGTGGACTATATATAGCCTAGAGGGGGTTTTGAAAACATCATAATCAATTAAAAAAATAATAATCTGACAAAAATTGAGACAAAAATCTTCTTATATATTTATTTCGAACACTGTAAAATTATTTCTAAAAAGCTAATCCAAATATCTTCTCAACTCTAACTCCAAAGAATTGAGCAGAGAACTTTACGTGCTAGAATATTAAAGCTAAATGCAAATAACAATTAATGATAAAAGAAAACAATCAAATTAACATTAAAATCAAATATTCCCTGATTATTACCAGTTGTCATAAGAGCAGACTTGATTGCAGAAGGTGACCACTTAGGATGGAATGTTTTAACATAAACAGCGGAGGCAGTAACATGAGGGCAGGCCATGGAAGTGCCAAAAATGATATTAAAATGTCTGTTTCTGTTGTCACCTTTCACATTTGAGATGGGAGCTAGGGAAGACCATGCTGCTAAAATGTCCACTCCTGGAGCACTTATGTCCGGCTATAATGATTAAAGTAAAATTATATAACACAAAATGGTTCAACCATCAATTCATCCTTGTTATAATCAAACAAAAATTAACATGCAAGTGCCTATAATTTCACCTCAATTTTAATTAATGAAGTTCTTATAGTTTTTTTTATTGGATCCTTATAATTTTCTTAATTATAAGTATCGGTAGTTACGCTCATATAACTTGTTAATTTACAAGAGAAATAGTGTTAGTAGCTAGATAAGGATGTGGCTCTCACTCAGCACACACTCCGATCAATTTTGTCACATGAATCTAAATAAAATCAAAATAAACTAGATTGCATATTATATATAGATGCAAGAAGAAGATTATGAGAATAATAAAATTTTTATTTTTATATTAATAATAAAGAAATTTTATTCCATCATTTCTTAAAAACCTCTTTTTATTTTTATTTTGTGACAATTCACATGTCGTTTGGTCAACATGCATGCCAATCCTAATTAACAAGTTATGTGCATAGGAACTAACATCTATAATTAGGAAAACTATAAAGGTCCAATTGAAAAAAAAAAAAGTTACACGGACTTAATTAAAAATCAGGCAAAACTATAAGCACTGACGAATTAATTTACCCTGTAATTAATAAAACTTCAAAAGCAGAGGTTCTTTGAAAGATAAGATAATGACACCTTGAGTATATCAGGATTGATGGGATTAGGACCTCTGGATGAGAAGGATGCTACATATGGAGCGGATAAGTCCTTTTCAGTGCAAGTCCTTGATATAGTTGCCGTTAGATTCCTGATAATGACATGTACCATGTAGCGTATAAAAATATATTACTCCTCCGATCCTTAATATAAGACCCATTTAACTAATTTGATTAGATTAAGGAAGTTAGGTAAGTTGGTTAATTATAAGAAAAGTGACACATTTTTCCTAAAACACCATAATCATCTTTCTTAATACCCCATCTTCCTCTTCTATTTGATCATGATTGAGGAAGTATTTATAGGGGTAATTTAGAGAAAATTGATAAATATGAGAAATGGGTCTTATATTTAGGACCAAAATCAACTCAACAATTGGGTCCTATATTAAGGATCGGAGGAGTATTACAAAAAAAACAAGAAAATTAGTGATGAAATTTAATAACAAAATTTTAAAATTCTATCACAGAAAAGCTTGTTACTAATTGGTTAGCGACAAAATTTCATTGCTAAACTGATATAGCTATGAAATTCTGTCATTATTTTGCTGTTTTGTATAGTACAATATACGTAAGAGGTGAAAAGAAACCTACACAACACTTGCAATTAAAGGCCTTTGAGTTTGAGAATTGTATACCTAGAGGATTTCATGTAGGAGTGTATGCGTTTACCATCTTCAAAACTAATGTCAATTGCAGGAAGAGCAGATAAAACAGCATAATCTTTAGGAAATGGGCTTGTTTGTACAACACCAGCAGCTATGAATGCAACCTCATTATCTGCGAATTGATAATCACACATAACAATCTTTTCTTTCACCAATTCTCTGTCCAAAGAGCCTGGGAAGCAGTACCTGCGACACCATATCACCTTATTAATCGATAGCCCTATGTAATCAACAAAATAAAATACTACGTGCCATCTTAAATATAAAATCTAGCTTGTAGACTAGATCTCATGTTTAAGACCGAAGATAGTATTACATAATCAACATATGTACCTAGAAAAAGATGAATTAAATCCACCTCTGACATTGGGAGCGTCTGAAGCATGAATCAATGAATACTGTTTATCCTTGAGGTCAAACGTATTAATGGAGATTCCCTAAAATTGTAAAATGAAGAGATAAGAGCATATAATTAGGGAGCTAAAGTTGCCCTAGTAGTGCAAAACTACCTTTTCACAATAGTTAAAAGGGCCTTTTTACACCGGTTCTCCAACCGAGAACTGATACAGATACTGTCAGTGTAGAAACCGGTGTAGAAAAAGCTAATTACACTGGTCACTGCTAACCAGTATAGAAAAGATTAACCAAAAAAAAAAGTGTTCACATTTAAAAGTTTTCTTTTTTAATCAGAATGATTATGATTAAATACCACTTACGTCAAAAACCAAGCCATTGCCTAATTGAAGTTTGGTAGAGAACTTTCTGTCAATAGTGGTAGCAGCCACAGAAATCAACCAAGGAGCTAAGGTGCTCATTGTGTAACTCTCAGGACCATCGTTACCGGCAGAATTAGATGTTAATATGCCTCTTGCCATGGCATGAAAAGCTCCAATTGCAGTTGCATCTTCAAAATACTCAGCAGGGTTCCCTCCTCGAGCTCCCACAGAAAGGGAAATAATGTCAACACCATCAGAAATTGCTTCATCAAATGCAGCCAAGATGTCTGCGTCGTGGCATGTACCCCTGTTGCCCCAACACACCTTGTACACCGCAATTCGTGCCGACGGAACGCCGCCTCTCGCTGTGCCGGAACCCAAGCCTAGTAGACTGGCTGATCCAACTGAGTTTCCAGCAACTGTTGATGCAGTGTGTGTACCATGTCCATTTGTATCAATTGGACTTTTTATATCATCTTTATCAAATTCCATTGGACAGTTAAAATACTTCGCTCCTATTATTTTTCTGCGTATATATGCATGTATAAAATAAGAATCGTGCGAGTCTTCATCCAATATTATGCTACTTATCTACATGTAGAAATGTGTGTGCATGAATGGGAAGATACTGAAAACTGGATTGGTTATATAAATTGGTAGAAGCAGTTCAAATGTTAGGGGTTTAATTATGGTTGAACAAAGGTGAACTTAATCATGATTACATAATATAATATAATTAAAATATACTTACATGGAACCAAGAGTATTATTTAAATAAAAGAGACATTTATCCACAGATAAATGAAAAAGTTTACGGATAAACCGCACACAATTCAACAAAACAGAGCTAGTAAATAAAAACTATGACAAACTTCTACTTTTATAAATATTAAAAAAAAAAAAACTTCAAACAACATCGTTTCATGCTCAAGAAGATGAGGAGAAAGAATATAAAATCCAATCCGGTTGATATGTCCAAAACTCTTGACTGAACCAATTAAGATATTGGCTCACCAATTCATTGGTTTGACCGGCGTCCCACCCGGATTGGATTTTAATGCCATGGTGAAGAGATTATGAGGAGAGATATTAACTTGTTACAAGGGAAGTTGTGGCATGAGCCCTTCCATTTGGCAGGTGGAGGACCATATCCTTTGTCACTGAAGCTTTCAGATTTTGGCCAAATTCCTGAATCAAGAACACCCACAATTACGTCGCTCTCCAAATCACTTCTTTTCACTTTTTGGGAAAGACCAACGAAATCCCACGACCTTGTTGTATGGATTTTGTTCCTTCTGTTGGGGAAAACAGACACTACATTCTCCATTCCTGAGATCAAACATATATAAATTAAATGTTTAACAACAAAAGTTAGCTCTTAATTTTCAATTTATTTTGTGATGGATCATTTCAAGTTATTAATCTTTGTACCGGCCATTGTTTTGGCTTCTTCATCAGTTAACTTCATGACAAATCCATTGAAGCTCTTCCAATAGCTGTACAGTACTAATTCCGGTGCAAAATCGCTGCAAGACCAATCAGATAATTCCCATTCATTTTAAAAAGGTTAGTCTTATAGTTATAAGGATGATATACGCTAATTCTTTCTATCCACTTTTAAATTGGAAAAGTTTACCTTTTTTGAACTGACATTAATTTAATGGGAGAATTGCAATCAGATCCCAAAAAAAGAATTTAATTATTCTAAAGTCCCCAATGATAAGTAAGTAGCATAAACCAATTGTCATTTCCCACAATGAAAGTTGTTATTTCATGTTTTTTAGTTGTCAATGGACTTTAGGGTAATTAAATCCCTTCATTGGGACTTGATCGCAATTTCCCTTAATTTAAGTCATGCTTACAACAGAACACTTTACCATGAATCATTATTTAACATAATTTCCTAAATTTATACTCCTTGTTGTCCTAAAAGAGCAAGTTATTAGGTTTGTTTTGATTCGAAATATAAGATCTTAGTTGCTTTATAATTTTTTTTTTCAAACTATCCCTCTTGACCATGCATATCTAAAGAAAATTTTCCATCAAGCTGATGCAAATGATTGAAGGAGATATTTTAAGAAAATTAAACGTATTTTTTTTATAAATAACTAACTTAATTAATCTTTTTAAACTCTGTCAATTAACTATCTGATTCTACAAATAGGATCGGTGGCACGTTAATTAATTAACCATAAGGACTAGATGGAGTAGAACATATATACAAGTCGTCATAGCAATATAAGAGCAGAAGCTTCAGGTTGCAACCTGCCAAGGACGTTTTGAGCCATGGTGGCGTGTAGCAAAGGCAAGGATGAGGGGTTGATGCCCTTTGGATGATGACCCATGTACACGATATATGTCTGCATAATAAATAAGATGCAAGGAATAACAAATTCAATTGTTATATATAGAAGCCATAAAGTTGCAAGAAAATTCATTAATTAATAACAAAGGTGTGGAAAACAGAGTGATCTAATATATATATATAGAGAGAGAGAGAGGAGATTAAATGATGTTTATATATGTACGAGAGGGAACTTGTAAATGAAGAGTACGGTGGATTTCTTGCCTTTCGATCTGGTTTAGAATAACAGTGTTCAATGAGAACGGAGAAGAGAGGAAGAAGGAGGAATAGGCGGAGGAGAAAAGAGAGCAACATGTTTATAATTTGCTTTTGGAGATATTGATAATGTTCCATCTAAGTCATCCTTATATATAAGCCAGTCCACTGGCTACTACTATGCTCCTTTTTGTCACTATGGTAACAACCATTCATCAAAATTAAACTAATAAAAGACCGGATTTTCTTCACTAATTGTTATTGTTAGTATAAATCCAATCTAAGTATGTACTTTGATCAAAATATCAAGATATTTTCATTCATAATTGAGACAAAGTTGTCAACACATATATAACTGATATCATGAGGAGTGGAATGTTAGAGTATGTGAAGTGGGGCAATTAGTAATAGTATTTACCACTGGGAAAAAGTAGAAAAGGACCATGCATGCATGCCATCATTAATTATTACTACTTCTAATATTTAATATAAGAGCTAGTTGACAAATTTAAGTAGATTAAACAATTAGTTAAATTAGTTATTTATAATAAATAGGTGTTGCTTTTTCTAAAATACTTGTGCTAATCATGTGTATTAGTTAGAATTACCATTTAATAAAACCTTTAACAAGTGTAACTACTACAAGAACTACCTTTTGGGAAAAAAATGAATAAATATAAGAGATAAAATGGATTGAGGCATTATATTTAGAATCAAATTGAATATCAAACTAGCTCTTATGTTAAAAATCAAGCAATAGTATTACAAACATGAGGTTGAGACTAATTCCACTTTGATTTTTTCCTTCCCTTAATTTCCTTTGTCTTTTTTCCCCCTTTGTCTTATAGTCAGTCTCATGTCCCTTTTTTTTTTTTTTAATTATAGAACTGAATCATGCATTAACAAATATAAACCAAAGTATCATTTACAAGCGGGACGACATAACTAAAAGACACGGACTAGAAACAGCCAACCGAAAAGTAAACAAGTAACAAAGGAAAAGAACACAACGCGTGATAAAGTCAAAGGAGAAAAGTATTAGCCTCTATCGTCACTATCCATTTGATTCCTCTCAGATGGCTCCTGATCATAGATTCGGTAGTTTCCCACTAGAGCATGGGCCTGTTTAGCAAGCCAGTCCGCAATCGCTAACTCCTTACGTGAGGCATGGCTCAGGACCACTGTCCAGTCCCTACTCACAAGCTCCCTGGCTTCTTCAATAATGTCTCTGAATGAATGAGCTGGATCGCATCCCCTGTAAATTGAATTAACTGCCTCAGTGCAGTCAGAAAACAGACTCGAAGTCTCATGTCACTTCAAATAGCTTGTTCTGCCCCTCCACACACGCGTTTTTCTCCCCTCTCGCTTTTATCATGCACCATTTGCTTTCGCTTTTCCACTTTTCTCAAGGAAAGTTTAGTTAAAGCTAATTTTGTTTCATTAATAATAATATCTTGACATTTATGATTCCTTTAGACAATTGAAACCGATTCAAAAAAGCTAATGTTGTGTTTCACAATTTTATACTCCTCTTGTTCTTAATATATGACCTAATTATTGAATTGATTTTAGTTTTAAATATAAGATTTATTTATCATATTTATCATTTTTTCTTAAATTACCTCTATGGATCTCTCTCAACCATAATCAAGTAGAAGAGAGAGATTAAGGAAGATGATTATGGTGTTTTAAGAAAAATATGTCATATTTCTTATAATTAACTAACTTACCTAACTTCTTTAATCTAATCAAATTAATTAAATAGGTATCATATTAAAGACCAGAGGAGTATCTTAAAAAAAACTATCACATGTTTTTTATAAATAATTAAACTAATTTTTTTAGCCTCTCTGTAAATTAATTATTTGACTTTTATATTTAAGATAGCAGAAGATGAATCACGGTAAAAGCATTCCAAAAATGGTGGTGATTTTTTCCTTCCTTTAATTACCTTTGGCTTTTTCTCCCTTTATCTTATAGTCAGTCTCATGTCACTTCAAATGGCGTGTTCTGCCCCTCCACACACGCGTTTTTCTCCCTTCTCGCTTTCATCACGCACCATTTGCTTTTGCTCTTCCATTTTTCCCAAGGAAAGTTTAGTTAAAGCTCCTTTTGTTTCATTAATAATAATGTCTTGACATTTATGATTCCTTTAGACAATTGAAACTATATTGGATTCAAAAAAGCTAATGTTGTGTTTCACAATTTTATATTATCATAACTATTTTTAAAAAAATTATTAACAATATACATAGAAAAAAATTGCTCATAGATATTTGTTTGGAAAATTAATTGTTCATTGGCATCTGAAATATGGAAAAAGCATGAGTTTACGAAAACATATAACACTGAATTGAGGTATTATTAGGCAACTACTTCTCTAAATAGACATCTATGGGCAATTTTCCCTAAACTAAACTTAGTTCAATTTAATATATAAAAATAAATTTATTTGTTGTTATAGATTATTATTACTTATTCTATATTCAGTTAGACAAGTACTATTTCAATGAATAATGCCTTGCCATAGGCAAGAGTGGGTTTTTCTATTTTCATAAAAATTTAATAATAAGTCAATTAAGATCGATGATCTATGATGTTTAAAAGTGCAATGTTAAGAGTACATTTTGCGTTTGTTGAGAATCGATCATTATATTGCTTCTTTGGCCAACCAAGGAAACCCTTTAATAGAATTCAGATGGAGATCTGTTGTTTTATATCATTAACAATCATATATTTCTCCACAAAAATAAAATACCCAAACGTGATTATTCCAATTTTTTATACTTATATTTTTAATTTAATCAAACAATTGTTCAATTTATACTACTTTTGTCATGTTTTGAATTGATAAAAAAAATTTAGATTTCATATTGATAACTTCAATGTCATAAATTTGAAATATAAATTATCATTAGATATTTTCACTTAAACTATCATTTTATAAATCGAAAATCCCTGACGTTTTTTTTATTCAGTGGAACATCTCGTCTGGTGTTCTCAATTTTTTTTCACTTATTAATTACATCATGATATGTCAAGTGTTCTCTAGCTTCCATTCGAAACTTAAAGAGAAATCAACAATTAATGGCAACGTTCGTTTTCATCGTTGTCCATCATCTTCTTCATTTCTCCGTTATGGTTTCAGCACTACAGATTTGCGCGTAGTTAACGCTTAATACGACTTGATGGTTAAAAAGAAACAGTTAAATATGATGAGATATAATTAGAACAAAATAAACCATTACTTGATGGTCATTATATATACGAACTGTTAAGTAAGTTAAGTAAATACTTGACAGTTGTAGAGTAAATTGTCAAGTAATTTTTTTCATTTTAATTTTTTTTAAAAATTGTATAATTGTTATAAAAATGAGAGGGTTAGAGAGTAGAAAGAGGATATCAAGACAAGAATTGGGAGAGAAAACAAGGAGTATTTCTCATATACATATATGGGTACAAATGCCTTGTATGTGGCTTCTATTTATAGGCCCCAACCATAAAAGTCTAATCCAAGAGTTACAAAGAAATGAATAAGGGAATAATGACAATAAACATGAAAAACTCCTCTAAAGTCATTCATTGGGGGGTTATGGGTTTAAGACATTCAAAGATCAAGAATTCTATGAAGAATCCTAAGAGTTGGGGGTTATGGATATCCACATATATACAATATTTATAACACTCCCCCTTGGATGTCCATAACAAATATTGTGCCTCATTAAAACCTTACTAGGAAAAACCCAGTGGGACAAAAACCTAGTGAAGGAAAAAGATTACACAATATATATTAAGGTTGCCTCATTAAAAATCTCAACCAGGAAAACACTGTGGGACAAAACCTTGGTTAAGGAAAAGAGTACAACATGATCTTTGCTCCCCCTGTCAACAGCATAACTCTATATCATTTTATCATAATAAAATATACTAGTTTCTCAAGTCGTCCAATGCTTTTTCAAGCATATCTTCTTTTTAGTCGAACTATGCATAGTATATCATCATCAGCTTATATTGAAATGTATTCCTCTAACATATCTTCTAGATATGTGGAATTATCAATATATTCTTCACTTGCACTAAGAAAACTGCAAAGAAAGGTTATTCTAAAAAAGCACCATAATATATCTTGCATCAGCATGATTAATTTAATTTGAACAAAATGATACCATATAATAGTTTTATAGAACTATATATCCAATCTTAATTTCGTTATTTACATGCATACCTGCAGAAACTTATTTTTACCAATAAAATTATAACACGTAATATTGACAATATATGTAAATATTATTATAGAATAAATATATGGGACTTCTAGTCTATTTAGTTGAATATATTTTGCAGACAAAATTATCATAACAAAATCAATCATTTTGCAATCATTGATGCATTCAATAACTTGATTTATGGGTCAAGTAAGATAAAAATTATTTATTTTCTAATACATTTTTTTAAGCCAGATATGTATACTCAGATTATCTTATTCAACATAATATTTTAAATATTGGATGATTTTCTTCTATATAAATGCTTCTGGCATTTTAAATCCCTCAAGAATTCTCATGTAAACCTCATTATTTAGTGAGCCACATGCATAGGCTATAACGATATCTAACAGACGCATATTTCGTTTTGATATACTGCTAGACTAGTAATATATGCAAAAATTATTGCATCCACCATAAAATACTATGCCTAATCATAATCACTAGACCTTTATGAAATTCTTTATTTTCACAAAAATATTCATATGTCACATAATAACTTTGTATTTGATGTGTTTGGACTGCAGGTCCATAATTTTCACATATTAAAATAATAATTATATTTCCATTGCATCTTTTCTCTTTTCCTTTTGCTTTTGGCCAAATTTCTATTTTCATATAAGATCTCTTTAAAATCACGTGATATTGTTATCAAAAACGTTGTCGACAATTTTATCTTTTTGGTTCCATTTTTCCCCTTGTGACATAACTTATTGAGATCTCTTCATTACTTTTCAGGTACCTGAACCTCTTCTGGGGCTTTTTTTTTCAACTAGTTATGTCTCAGTACTCTTCTAGAGCACATGCCTCCTTAATATAACTTTTAAATTTCATGCTCCTTTTTTGTTCAATATAATTATATTGGAACCAATTCATCTCTCATGCTTCAGGCATGTCTCACTTTTATTTATACTAATTGGAGCATTTTCAGCTGGAATATGAGATTTAGTAATACTCACTTAGGTCAGTAATAGCATCTGACACATTTTGTAATATCTCATGGATGCATTCTTTGATGAACTTCTGGTTCATACTATCATATATCTGAGGATCTATACTTGATAATAATAATGCATTCTATATGTTATCTTTTCCAGCTACTCAATTTCTCCCCCTCATGTTGGGAAAATTTTGTCGAATGACAATCAATTAATCATGCATATGAGTCTCCTCAATTCATTTGCTTCTTTTAGAAACATCCCTTTTGTTTCTTTTAGATACAAACAAGAAGAAGGAGGTTCTTACCCAACATTCATTCCAATTTTTTATATCCATCTATATGTATATTGTGGTGGATCAATAGACATAAGCATTGCATATTCAAACTTTTGAGATGGAAAGTATTTGGCTCCTGACCAAAAGCCAATTTCATTGGGAGAATTTTATTGGTTTGATTTGCATAAATGTTGCAACATATCAAACTAAACAAGCCAACCCTGAGATGAAGATCTTGTTCTCAAAAGTGTTGATCTAGCCATTCATGGAGGCTAATAATTCTACCAGATTGTTATGTTAAGTAGACTTTTCAATTATTTTTCTAACAAATGCATGTTGATCACTGAAATTCTGGGAATTTTTCAATAGAAATTTTCTGGATCTCATAGTCTAGAACTTGTGCACTCAACATAATAATTACTTATATAATTTTGCAAACTTCAGGTTGCAAATTAATAATAATACATGTAACCATCTTATAGATGCATCTATCAAATTTATTAAATACTTGTATGGTTTACATGTTATTGGTATGGGCCCATATATCTGAATTTGATATATTTCCAGAAATGTAGAGATCCATTTTACATCATAACTAGTGATATCAATGCAATCAATTTCTCATTGAGAATAAGCAACATATGAATTCTTGGATCATATAATATGTTGGCTATTCATGAAGAATCTTCTGGTTCTTCAATGAATGTCGATACATAATTATCAATAATTTGTTACATCATATATATTACTTATGATAATCAAACAAGCCACCCCAACTATACATTAATTGGGTGAGTAAACTTCTGGTTTACTGCAACAAGTTTCAAGTAGAACTCTATCTAACATCAACTCACACTTGTATTTCAACAGTCTCCCCCTCAAGTGTGAGTCATAAAAACATGTTTTCCTTATTCATGTATTTCAAAAACAGTGACTAGCATATAATAGGCTAATAACCTCTATCACTTGGAAGTCCAAGTACTTTCTAGTTCATATATAATTATGGATTTTAATTCGATTAGGCTATTACTTTTCCGACTCTTTCGAAACCGAAGTTCTAATGTAGATCAATGGATCATTTTTTTTTTTACCATTAATTCTTTATCTCCCATAAAGGAAAATATGTATTAGTTCTTCAGAACTATATTCATATTTTTACACATAATTTTCAGAAACTAAGTAATTTAAGAAGAATAAGGAGACAAATTCATCTTAATAATATCGTAATACATAATAATAAATAGTTATAAGTATCATAAGTTTAACTTGTAATATATATAGAATTTACACATACTGCAAAGATGATTTTGTCTAACCAATCGAAATTAATATCAACTATAAATTTTCTCATAAAGTTAAATAAATTTCCATTTTCTCAATTCAAATGTGACATAAATATATGATTTTTGCTCTCAAATGTCACAGTAAAAACTAATTTAATTGTAGATATACAATTTTCTTTTATACTTTTTCAAAATGTATGAACTTAAAGAATTAAATAATGTTTGAATTAATCCAATAATCATAATTTTTTTTTAAACTATAATTATCATTTGCACATGCTTAATTTATTCTCATAAACAAACTCATATAATTAAAAAGAACACAAATATAGAATATCTTTTAAAATAAACTTTCTGAGAATAAAGTGTAAAATTGAACTTATTGTCAAAACTTCTTAACATTAATATATATTATTTATTTAATTTGTAATACTCAAAATATATCTTTTGAAAAATTACTTACACATTGTATGAATACTTAGCTTTTCTTTCTCAACTGATTTCTTGTTTAGTTAAATTCAAAACAATTTCAAATGCTCACAATAAAATTTATTGTCAATAAATCACAATAAATCATTCAAACTAAGATCATACAAATAGCATATAAATAAACAAAAATATGAACAATATATCATCTCTTTAATTTGCGCACAAATAGCACAATAAAGTACTAATATCATAATATGGCCATTTTTTTTGGCTATTCTGTTGATATGAAAAATAAATTATATTCACAATTCATATTCATAAATATGCAAGTAAATTGGCACAATAAATTAACATTTCAAAGTGACCAATACTACTCTTAATGTTTATCAATATCTTAATATCAAATACTTATAATAATATATTTCTACCAATCAATCACAAGAAATTTAAAATAATATTATATAACCTTTTGGATATAGCCTCTTGGGCTAATGATTATATTTTTCAACTTTGAACATATTTCTCTATAAGACATTACCTTGGGTATTATAACTACATTTTCATACTTTTCATAATATCTCTTGATCTTTTGATTTCATAACCAATTTTAACATTTACTTTCAATAAATTGGTACATATATTTGTCTATATGACTTCTGGTCATATTATGATATTTACTCATAATTGTTTTTGACTATAGAGGTATCAATATCTCCTCAATTATGGTTCAATAGCTAAAACCAAATATTATTGCCCTTTAATTATTAATTCCAACGGTACAATGTGAGCATGCTCTTTATCACTCTCATAGACATGTTCCTTACTTTCAGTAGCACATAATCAATTTATTCAAATATTAGTCTTCAGGACTATAGTAAAAATCTTTCAAATAAAGCTCTTTTATGCCATTTGATGTTTGAACTATTAGCCTTCAGGGCTTTGATACTTGTCACAATCTAGCCTTCAGGGCTTCAATACTTGTCACCATGTAGCTTTCAGGGCTTTGATATTTGTCACTATCAAATCGTCAAAGTGCTATAGATTTTTCTTGTCATTCCATTTAAAAGCATCCATATTGTTGTTTCACAAAAGAACAATTGCAAAAGTGATATGACTTCTGGTCATCTAATCACATATGGCTTCTAGCCATTTAATAAAATGAAATAAATTAAAAACATTAAAATTCATAATCAAATATAAATAACATTATATAATCACATATATATAATACTGCGATAAATATAAAATGACATAATATAAACCAAACAGATATATGTAAACAAACAATAGAACAAGAAGTATGGAAAAATAAATAAAATAAATAACACAATATCACAATGGGGAAATAATAAAATTAAAACGTATAAAAATAATAAATTAATAAATAACATAAAAGAACAACATAATATATAGCAAATATATAGAAAATTAAAATTAAACGTGATAATAAGATAAAAAGAATAATTGGGTAAGGAGAAGTTAGTAGAAAATATTATCATATACTATAAGAATATATTAATTTACAAAAGGCTCATACCTCAAATCTTCAGAGCAAACTCGTGCTGATAACGTGTTATAAAAATGAGAGGGTTAGAGAGTAGAAAGAGGATATCAAGACAAGAATTGGGAGAGAAAACAAGGAGTATTTCTCATATACATATATGGGTACAAATGCCTTGTATGTGGCTTCTATTTATAGGCCCCCAACCATAAAAGTCTAATCCAAGAGTTACAAAGAAATGAATAAGGGAATAATGACAATAAACATGAAAAACTCCTCTAAAGTCATTCATCGGGGGGTTATGGGTTTAAGACATTCAAAGATCAAGAATTCTATGAAGAATCCTAAGAGTTGGGGGTTATGGATATCCACATATATACAATATTTATAACAATAATAAGATATATTTTAAGATTGTCGTAAAGGAATGGTTAGGTGATTAGTTAATGTAATTGGAAGAATTATAATCAGGTTTCATGTAAGGGATTTAATTATCTTAAAGTCCATTGACAAGTAATAATAAACAATGACAAGTTTCAAAGTAAGAAATAACAATAGGTTCAAACTAATCACTTGTCATTGAGACTTTTTGATAATTAAATTTCTTTCTTAATACTTCTTAGTAATTCTCCCAACATAGTTGACCGCTCTGTTTGAAGAAATCGTCAAGCATAGTACACTTAGTTTGACATTTACTTCAATTTAATCATGCGTGGACTTTTGAAAACCTCTATCAGCAGCCTCTATCTCCATTATTTGACGTGAAGTGTTTATAAGTCTGTAGTAATAATCACTATGTACAAGGGTATTTTGAAAGTGAATCATAGCATCCTATATGAGCACTTGTTTTGGCAGACGCAGACATGCTTTGTGGTTTTTGCATTATTTAGAAGCATTTTCTTAGTATTAATTACTGAGTACTCAAATAATTTGCAGTGCAATTTTATCCTTAAAATATTTTCAGACCGCAAAACATGCCTGTGTCTACCAAAGGAATGCTCATGGGACGCTGTAATAATCCACTTTCAAAACATTGTGCCCGGGGGAGCAGGGAATGTGGACTTAAATATCTGATAGCATTAATTAATTTGTACTCTGCCTCATAAGAAAATATTTATTATAGTTTTGTAAGAAAAGTGGCTTAATAATATTTTTGTTGATATTTTAATGATTGAATAATCCTCCCTTGATCTTAAAATAATCTGCATGTAATTAATTTATATAACTTCAATTACAAAACTTTATAAGGAAATATAAAGATAGCTGGCGACGACTCGTTGTCATTGGGGTTCCATCATTATGATAAAGACTAGCGATATTGAGTAACACAGTTAAGTGGGGAACATGATCATTTCATATGAGTTTACGCTTTTAACATGACAAAAAAAAAAATTAAATACATGTTAAATACAAAATTACTATAATATAGTACTCCTCCAGTCCTTAATATAGGACCCAATTCTTGAGTTGGTTTTGGTCTTAAATATAAGACCCATTTCTCATATTTTTAAATTTTCTCTAAATTACCCCTATGGATACTCCCCCAACCATAATTAAATAGAAGAAGGAGAGGGGTTATTAAGAAAGATGATTATGGTGTTTTAGAAAAAATGTGTCACTTTTCTTATAATTAACTAATTTACCCAACTTCCTTAATCTAATCAAATTAGTTAAATGGGTCTTATATTAAGGACCGGAGGAGTATTATTATTTGTTCAATGAAATATATTAATCTTACATTTACTTTCCATTCTTCCTCTGATTTTTAGCCCCGTTTATGAACTCTTTTTTTTTTTTTAAGATTAAGTTAAAGAAATATAAAATTATGCAATTAGTCATTTTTTCTGCAGTTAACGCAATTATTAGAGCTTGAAATATTGGCTTTTGTTTTCCCATGGAAGTATGTGAACAAGAAAACGTGGACCGATTAAATTGGAACACAAGTTCTTGTCGGAATATTATCATGATGAGCATATAATTGATTGTCGGGTGATTGGGTCCCTCTAAGATAATAATGGTCGTAAACAGTATAAATATCTATCTTCACAAAAATAATCTATGATCAATACTTAATACCCCCTTTAGTCATTACTAATATAAGAAATAAATAACTAATTTGTGAATATTAAGAAAGTTAGTTAATACAAGATTCAGTTGACTAATTTGGAGAGATTAAGAAAATTACTAAATTACTTAATTATAGTATATGTTATATGATCTCTCTAAAATATTTATATGTATTATTAAATTATGTATCAATTTATAAGTGAGACAAATTAGTTTAAAAAATAATAAATATAAATATTTTAAAGTAATTTATTAACTTTTTTAACTTTTTTAAAATTAGTTAAGTGGGTTTTATATTAAGGACATTACCAAAGATAGTGATAAATAATTGTTTTTTTTAATAAAATATCCTTATTAATCATATGTGTTGAAACCACCTATTAATGGAAACTCAATCACCATAAGAGTACTTTGAGGCAAAATGCATATATATTAGAAACAAAGTAAATTAGGTCTTCTCACCAAAAAAAAAAAAAAAAAAAGTAAATTAGGTCTTATATTTAAAATCAAGTTGAATCTCCAACTAGCTGATAATAAGAACGCAGGGTCAATATCCGATTAAACAATAATAACGAATGCTGATGATAAATGTTTTGTCACAAAAGAAAAACTTGACGCAAACAACTGGAAAAATTGATCTCTGTCATTAGGGAGTAAACAAATGGCTCCAATTTCGTATTTTGTTGCAAAGATGACTCATAAGTGTATTTGTAAGTGGACTTTAGGATGTAAGGCTACTTCTCACAGCTCTACTGAGACTTCAGATTCTTAACTCTATGTTTGGTACAAAGAAATTGGGTGGAAGAAATTTTTTTAATGAACTCAATTTAAAAAAATTTAAGAAATAAGGTTAAAAACTTTTAATTAATTTTTTTATTTTATATCTTTTCTTTATTAAAATTTTATAACCCCATATCTCAAATTTTTCAAATTGAGCTTGTTAATTAAAACTTTTCCTCGTTCTCTCTCCTCCATTTTCCTTGTACCAAACGTATCCTAAATCAAGAAAACTTTTGAACACACAACGCATTAAACAATAGATTACTGCCTTATTGAGTGTATGTAAGTAAAAGATTTTCACTAATATTTGCCAGTTTGGATTAACAAGTCTTTAAATTATATCATATCATTAACAACAAAAAAGGAATTAGTCATGGAATTCTGTCGTTAGAGCATGTCATTAATCCATTGGTAATTCTGTCGAGAAAAAAATTATGATGGAAAATTGTTGCCGTCAAATTTTATCACTAATTCCATTAAAAAATGTTTTGCGAAATTTTTTTTCAATGACATTTATACAACAAAATACCAAATGTATCGTTGGACACAATTAGGCCCATTAGCCCAATAAAAGTACAAAAAAAGGCCAACATAGGATATATATATATATATATATATATGGAAATTTCAGCAGTAAATACTAGTTTATCCAAAGTAACCCCCTCTTAGCTCCCAAAATCAATTTCTGTAACATTATAATTTGATGTGTTTGTATTAGCTTTTTAAAAATAATTTTATGGGATTTGATATAAACATGTGAAAGAAGTTTTGTATTGACTTGCTTAAAAATACTTTTTAAGTGCGTTTTAAAATTTCTTCACATTTTGTTGCGCCATACAAAATTGATTTCTCATGTTCTAAAATCGATTTTGTACTCACAACTGACATTTCCTCATTCCGACCTTAATTAGGGGGTGTTTGGATTAAAACCAAACCATAGTTTTAGAAGTGATTTTATGGTATACGAAATAAATATGTGAAAGAGTTTATCTCGATTTGCGGAAAACTGTTTTTAAAAAAACACTTATGGGGGAATCCGAACACCCTATGGATCATTTTCATGGCACTTGACTTCTATATCTTCTCCATTCGTTGCCATCCTTTTCTTTAAACGACGTCGTTTGATCAGTGAAACAAAATCTGGACCATTTGTTTATAAAAATTGCATAGACGGTGATAAAAGGCAACTAATTTCAACGACACCGTTTTAAATATTCCATCTAGTCTGTCGAAGCTTTCACTCAATCTCAGCCATTCGTGTAATTTCTTATTAATTTTTAAATTTTTGACCTCTACTCTTTCGCGCGCTTTGTCCCTTGCTTCCTCCAACAACGCGGAAAAACGGAGTAACTGGTGGGATAACATTTCAGAGAAGAGGAATAGAAAGGGAGGGTCTGTGGCACTGGATATCCAAGATTGATGAGTCAAATAACGATCTTTTATCAAATACCCAGAATTATTTAGGTGATACTATTTAGTCTTTTGTAGTTTGGTTTCCAATTCATGAAAAAAGATTAATGTTAGTTTAGGCTAGGTTGCTCTGTTTGGTGTATGTGTGTGTTGTAGCGAATAGTTTTATTTGTGTCTCCATGTATATGTCTCTATTTCTCATGAGAAAAATGTATATTCTCCATTTGTATATATATGTCTACCGGTTTTGAGATCAGAATTTTTATGTTTTCATTATTGGAGGTATGATTTTTTACTCATATTGGGTATATAATTTTCAATTTTGCAGGAGGCTTATGCCATGGACATAAATTTGATTCCTACACTTGATCTGGAATTTAACAATATAGAAGAATCATGAGTGTTTTAGAGGGCATACAGTAAAAGAATTGGCTTTGGTGTTTGAACAAGAGTAAAAAAGATAAGTCAAAATATTCCTCTTATCTATATGTTTGTCATAAAGAAGGGGTGAAAAAACCAGACATTTGAGATGTGAAAACTAAGAAGTCCAGAGATGGGATAAGAACAGGTTGCAAAGCTAGAATAAAAATTAAACAAGTGAATGGAAAATACAAAATAAATGAAGTTTTCCTAGATCATAATCATCCTCTTCAACCTCCTGAAACTGTTCACTTATTTGCATCGTATCAAGGATTAACACCAGTTCAGTGTGCTGAATTGGAAAATGTTGAAAGAACTAAGATTAGTAAAAAAAAAATAGTGTTTAATTTGCAAAGCAAATATGTAGGAGGTCAAAGCAATTTGGGATTTACAAGGGGTGATGTAAAGAATTATGTTAAATCAAGAAGGCAATGAGCCATGATATACGGTGAAGATGGATGTATGTTTCAATATTTTGAGTGACAATTAGCAGAAAATCCATCTTTCTTTCATGCTCACACCAAATGGACTCAGATGAGAAAGTGACAAATGTATTCAGGGTTGATGCACTCATGTTGGTCGACTATGCTTGCTTTGAAAAAATTATGTCACTTGATACCACTTATTGCACAAATCGTGACCATAAACTTCTCACAATTTTCTCTAGTTTCAACCATTACAAAAGAGGGGTGATATTTGAAGTGGTATTGTTACATGATGAGACCATTGACAGTTTCAAATGGCTCTTTGAGAGTTTTTTGTGTGCACATAAAAATGCAAGACCCTAAATTGTTTTTATTGATTAAGACATTGCTATGTCACGAGCATTACAAGAAGTGATGCCAATGGGAAGCATGCTTTGTCCACTTGGCACATCTCAAATAATGTAATGAAGCACCTTCCAAACCTCATGGTTAATGATTTTAACCACTACATGTATCATTATTAGGATGAAGTTGAGTTTGAAGAATCTTGGCATGCATTATTATCAAAACAAGATATGGAAGAAAACTCATGGTTAATGTCCATGTACAAAATAAAAGAGAAATGGACAGCATGTTATATGAAAAACTCAAGAATACTTGGCACGACAAACATACAAATAAGAGAAAGTATAAATGCATCTGTCAAATGTTGCATCCATGTTAAATTGGATACCAATCAGTTCTTCCAACAATTTGAACAAGTTCTGGAGGAGAAGCGCTATAATAAATTGAAATGTGATTTTGAGGCACTTGACAAGGTACCAAGGTTGATTTTGTAAAGTTCAAGTATGCTTCGTCAACTCTCTAATGTCTATACTTAACTTATTTTTGAGTTGTTCTAACACTAATGTGATTTGCGCAATGCTATGTGTATAAAAAAGAGGAAAGAAAGAAAAATCACATTGGATGAGGATAACCCCCACCGTATTACATTATGTGATTACCATGGATGGTAGTAAATGGGAGTATAATTTGACATTTGATCCTTTAACAAAGACAATTACTTGTAGTTGTAAAAAGTTTGAAAGAGTGGGCATATTATGTTGTCATGCATTGAGGGTATTAAATGAATGTGATGTCAAATTACTCCCTAAGAAATATATAGTAAAGAGATGGATAAGAGAAGCATGACATGGTATAGTATATGATATCAAGGGAAAAGGGATTGATGTTGAGCTTAAACTACAAAAAGCAAATTGATATAGACAATTATGCCCCTTGCTTGTTAAATTAGCTAGTGATGCATCACAAAGTTTAGAGACATTTTCACTTGTTTATGAAACTAATTTGAAATTGAATAAGAAAGTGACTCAGTTTCATATAAAATATCTATGAGCTAATGGTAAAAGAGATGACAATAGTATAGGAAATCATAAGGGCATGAGTGATGACAAAGTTGTTGGCTTTAAAAAGAGATATAGTAAAAAGATAAGTAAACGAATAAAAAGTTGTATTGAAGCCGGTTCAAGCGCAAGAACTAAAATCTCTAAAAAGGTTCATTAAGCTTCACGAGTATACTTTTAATCAATTTATTTCTTTTCAAAGAAACTTATTAAATATTTATTGTTTCTTGCAAAATGTGGTAATGGGCCAGCACAATGAACTTGAGAAATCTACCTTATTAATTCAAGTAGAACATGTTCCTTCACACGTGGTGTGAATGTCAGCACAAACTTCATAGATATATTTTTGATCAATTTAATTTTGTTACAAATGCTGGGCAATATATCTATTATTTATTTCCAAATGTGTTTTAGGAAACTTATAAACAATTTCAAAAACTTGAGACATCAATTCAAGACAACTTAATAATATGATGATGGATAACTCTCAATCAAGTCTAATGACTTTTACAAATTTCTTAATGGTATGTCATATGTGTTGGATAGCATCCTCAACTGCTCTATTTATACCGGACATGTATATATTAAAATATTAGTTTTATCTTTTAACTGTAGGCACCACTTGACTATGACATCACATTGCTTGAAACATTACATTTTTGTCAAACATATAACTTCAGTAAGCATAAGTTATAATGATAATGGAAGAAAACAATTTAGTCACTTCTATTGAAATTTGAAATTTTTTACATACCATTGTCTCATCTCAAGATAGTGGACAATTTCAAGATTCTCCTTATATATTCATATATTAAGACTACAAAGTTACATTGTGTTACAAATATAAGTTCAATGATTGACTTGGATCCTCCTGCATTCTCCATTTCACCTTATTTGGTCTAGCTCTTTTGTACAGCTTATGACTTCTATTAGACTGCTCTCCTTTTTAAGTCAAGCAAGCTCATCATTTTGTTCTTCTAGGCTTTTCTCTCTTTTGGCTAAGGAAGATGATTTTTTTTGTTCTTGAAGCAAGCTCATGTCTCCTCCATTGATAGAGTTTCAGTTGCCTCTATTTTTAAGTCAACATTGCTCATTATTTGTGTAATTTGTTATAAAACAAAGTCAACAAGCAGTCACATAGCAATTTCAACCTTATTTTCTCTCTCATGTGTCTTTTCAAATAATTTTTTTAAAAAAGGAAGAAGTTCAAGGGGAAAGGACCAAATCAGGAAGCCAACATATATTTCCCAAGTGGAACTTGAGTCACAAGTAGGAGATAATTTAACATGTAAATGGCAGGAATGGAACAAGTCGAAGCAAGAACACTAGCCAAAGCCACTAGTAATTATCATTTTATTTGCCACTTACACATAAAAAGATTCAAGAATTTTAGAACATTATGTAAATTTATATAGATTGATATTAGATTGAGTAGTGAATTCTATAAACAACTGGATTTGTCAATTATCATCCAACAATGATTAAACTGATTTCTACTATGCTCAAAAAGTAGTTGATAAATTTCTATCAAATTAGATATCATATAGGCATGTTGCCCAAAATAAATAACACGACATAGCTACATAAGTATTATTTGATTTTGTAACTTTCTTGTTTCTTCTAGATCAACATCTATTTAAATAACATTATTAAATAAGCCTTAAGAATAATAAAAGGAAAACTAAGAATTATAGATACTAAAATACAATACAATTACAAAGAAGCAATACTTTTCCTTTGACGGCTACAAATTGTCAAACCTATGAGTATTGGATATTAAAACTACATAGAAAATAATGGAACTGATGGATAAGAGATACAGTGGCAGCAACCAAAGAGTAGAAACTTTACAAATTTAGGTGCCAAATATTGCAAGATTGGACGAATTCCAAGTTGTAGCCAACATAATTTGTCCTTGAATTGAGTGACTGCAATGTCAAGCCATGGCTTCAAATTACCACTGCTACATAAATAACCTCATATGCATTATTAAAGAAAGCAACAAGGATGATCATTAACAATATGTCACATATTGATAGTCCAAAAAAAAAAAAAGAAGGATGCATGGATAATTAAAACTTTCAAACTACTATCTAAACAAGTACATTAGCAGTGAAAAGGAGATCAACAATAAATTATTCAAAATCAAAGAAATGCTCAATAACTGAAACTACGTAGGCAAGAAGAAATCACAAAAAAGAACACAAAACTAGCGTAATAATATGCAGAAAGAGAAGAAAACAAACAAGATATCTGATAGTGCTATGAACCAAGCAGCCTTGTTCCAAAAAAAGACTCATAAGCGATGATCTATTTACCCTATTCAATTCATGAGAGAGAAAGATGCCAATATTAGATTGATAGGATATGAAAAGAAATAATTATGATTTTATTATATTTTCAGAATATTTGAATTATCTATGATATTTAGATTATTTAGATTTTTAGGATTTATTTAGATTTCTTATTATTTTATTATTAGGATTAGTTGTTGTTGTTGTCGTTATTTTTAGTTTTATTATTATTTTAATATAAGTAATTTTAAGTTTCTCATTAGACGGTAGACTTGATTATTGAATGAGATTGTAATTATCATTTTCTCTCGGTTGGTTTCCTCTTCTCTGTTGTCTATTTTTAGGATTAGTTGTTGTTGTTGTCGTTATTTTTAGTTTTATTATTATTTTAATATAAGTAATTTTAAGTTTCTCATTAGACAGTAGACTTGATTATTGAATGAGATTGTAATTATCATTTTCTCCTGGTTGGTTTCCTCTTCTCTGTTGTCTATTTTTAGGATTAGTTGTTGTTGTTGTCGTTATTTTTAGTTTTATTATTATTTTAATATAAGTAATTTTAAGTTTTTCATTAGACAGTAGACTTGATTATTGAATGAGATTGTAATTATCATTTTCTCCCGGTTGGTTGCCTCTTCTCTGTTGTCTATTTTCCCTTTTCTGCATCTTTTCCCTTCCCCTTTTTTTCTTCCTGTTTTACATCAATTTGGCATTAGAGCCTAGTTCCCATCTCCTTCTTTGTGCTTAGAGTATGTTTTTTTTTAGCCAAATACGCCTTTTCTCAACTTCTCACAATCTAACTCAACCTTCCGTTAGCCACTTTCTCAATACCAAAATGCCTCAAAACTAACCCAGTCTTACTCGCCTTGACAACGTGGCTGACCACAATGTTTCACTACCAACAGTTTTCTCACCTGCATCTACGCGCTGTCACTGTTCTGGAACATCCAGAATTAGGTTTTCACAAAAATTACACTTTATGACCCAGGGTATTAGGACCCAGTCTTGTGAGCATTTCACTTACGAGCCTATTCAACTATTGTTCAATTTTGGATCTCCTAGCAGCTGAAGATAATCATCAGAATAATATTGGAGTATTTTTAACATACAGGTTACTGTTTTTGCTTCGGTCTATTATCTCTACTATTTTAAGAATATTATTTGCTTATCTGTTTACTCTCATTTTATAATTTAGCAAAAAAAATAAAAGGAAAAAAATGGAAAAAAAATTGGAGGAAAACAAGAGTAGAACAAAAGAGAACTTATGATGCTATTGATTTGTGAATATGAGCTATAAAGAAAGCATGTATATAGAGGGATGATACGAGTATGACACACTATTTCGGCACCGACAAGGTTTTAGAGATGATAAGTATCAATACCATTACTTAGTCTGTGGTCAATACACTACAAAAAAATATGTTAATTCTAGCGGTTATAGTGTTACATTTCTAGCGGTTTTAACCGCAACAAATAACATTTGTAGCGGTTAAGAAAACCGCTAGAAAAACAGGTGCAAGAAAAAATTTCTAGCGGTTATCTCAACCGCTACACATCATGGTCAAAACGATAGAAAATTTCTAGCGGTTCCGAACCGCTAGAAAATCTCTGAAGGAGACACATTACTAGCGGTTATAAAACCGCTAGAAACCTGTAAATAATTTCAGTAGCGCGCGAAAATTACTAGCGGTTATAGAACCGCTAGAAATTTTTGGGAAATTAAATTTTCACGCCAATTGAATTTTAAGAATGGCGGGAAACTTTTCTAGCGTTTTTTAACCGCTAGAAATTTTGGCGCAAAATTTAAATTTGACGAAATATTTCTAGCGGTTCGGAACCGCTAGAAATGTTTACCGTGCCAGAAAAAAATTTTTATGGTTTTTCATATTATAATTTTAAAAACCATTAAATAAATTATTTTGAAGAATTTTTGTTAATTTGTATAATTAGTTATATGTTACATTTTATATATTCAAATTTTGTAATAAAAAATATGTAATTAAATTATGATGTGTCAAAAGAAGTGAATTTAATCTAATAAGATAATTTAATTGAATATTTAATAAGATAGTTGAATTGAAGATGATATATTTTGGAATATGAACCTATAGTATTAGGTTGATGAGTATTTGAATCAGTTGAGGAGGGCATGACAAATGTGGAGAAGAAAAATCTGAAAGCAAAAGGAGAAATAAATATGTTAGTAAATTTTAAATAAAAAAAATAAAAGATACAATGAATTATAAAATAAAAATTACTTACCATAGAGTAAAGAGAAAAAAACCACAATATGAGATAGTAAGAAAAAAAGAGAGAATTATGAAGAAGAATAGGAGAGGAAGGAAAAGAGATGGAGTAAATGAATGTAGAGAAGATATGGTATTTATAGAGATCAGCGACACATTTGTAGCGGTGTTTTTGTAGCGTTTTATAACATTTTGTAGCTGTTATTCATTTTCTAGCGTATATATAAGCGCTAGTAATTAGTAGCGGTTATATATGTAGCGGTTATTAACCGCTAGAAATTTAGTATTTTTATTTTTAAAATCTGAACGAATTTAATTTACAGGTATGTATTTTGTAGCGGTTCATAACCGCTACAAATGAAAATTTTTTTTTTTAAAAAAATTTTACGAATTTTAATTTATACATATGTATTTATGGACGAAAAATTTGTTAAATAATTTATTTTGGATGCTGCTACTCTCCATCATCATCCGGCCTGAAAGGACATATTTTAAAAAAATTTGTTAAATTTATGTTGTATTTGGAAAAAATTAGTAATTAGTAGTTAATTATTTAAATAATTTAAGAAAAGACGTGTACCTGATAAGTGGCAAATTATCATCTCCTTGAGGAAAGAAGTCTTCAAATTCGAGGGTTGGAAGGGTTCACTGTCGTAAATAATGTCACCATCACCATATCGTAAAGATCCCGTGGCTTGAGGTGAACGACCATATTCCAGTCTTTATGTTTCTCGTCCTCGACATAGTAAATTTGGTGTGCCTCAGAAGCAAGGATATATGGCTCATCATCTTCAGATGCCCCCGTATGAATAAGTCTAGAAAAATTGACTGAGGTGATGCCCAAATGGTCAGTAGCGAGTCCCCGTGAAGTTGTCGTATTTGCCCAGGAGCATTTGAACAGTGTCACGGTGAAAAGCTGGTAAGTCAACTCAATAATGTCAATTAGCTTTCCATAGTAAGTGACGCCTCCAAAGCGCATATCGCCATCACTACTGCTAGCATAACATCTCGTTCCGAATGTCCCGCAACTCCAGAGTTTTGTGTGAGCAATCCCTGATCACGTCCAACCGTACAGAACTTGAAGCCGTTGACATTGTACGCGGTAAACCTTCGTGCATGGTCTAACGGACCGAGAGAAAGAGCTCTGAATTCATCTGTGTATGGGCTGTTGTCATTACGTATTCGACGTGTAACCAACTGGGAAACTCTTTGTGGACTCTTTTATCAATGTCAGCAGAACGCGCACGGGCCCCGTAGCTGACGCCTGAGATAACTCCTAAAATCACTATAGTAAAGTGTAATTTGTTAGAAGAGTCAGTAAGAAACAAATATAAAGTGTAAAAGCTAGTGAGCTTATATGATATATATACTTACTGCATGAAGGGTTCAACTTGGCTGCAATTTATCAAAACGTGTCTGTGTGCCTGAGTTTCTCTGTAGAAGTGAGTCTGAAGAATTCATATCCTCCACTGGTTTCCCAACAGGAGGAAATAAAAGTTGACGTGGAACGACCGGGAGGAGAATCATCTACGCGACGCGGGCGGGTAAAAGATGTCTCCATGTCATCAAAGTACCTCGAACAGAAGTTAGGACCTCATCTCCAGAATAACCTTCTGCTATTGACCCCTCAGGCCATGCCTTATTCCTAACATATGATTTTAATTTTCCCAAGTACCTGTAAGTTAAAATTGCATTAATAATTACGAGTAAATGAAAGAACAATGTGAATTTAAAGAGGCGGAATAAAAGATAATCTAGTACCTCTCTATAGGGTACATCCATCGATAGTGAATGGGCTGGGCCAGCAACCTTTGCTTCTCGAACAAGGTGGACAGTCAAGTGAACCATAACAGTAAAGAATGATGGAGGAAATATCATCTCCAAGTGACAAAGTGTAAGAATAATTTTATTTTGCAGCTGATCAAGCTCTTCCGCTACCAAGACCTTCGCACACAACTTCTTGAAAAATGAACATAATTCTACCAAAACCACCGATACATCAGAAGGAAGTGTGTTTTTCAAGGCCAATGGAAGTAACTGTTGCATAAGAACATGAGAGTCATGACTTTTCAACCCAGTAACCTTTCGAGCCTGCAGATCGATACACCTTGAGATGTTGCTAGAATATCCATCTGGTACTTTTATGTTCTTCAACGTCGAGAGGAAGATATCCTTGTTCTGCTTTGTCAAGGTGAATTTAGCTGGCTGAAACTTGTCGTTTTCATCAGGCCAAGCCTCTTCACGAATTCCCCAGGCCCGTAAATCTTTTCTAGCTGCGAGATGGTCTTTGGACTTTCCAGCTTCATTGAGCAACGTATATAGCACATTATCGCACACATTTTTTTCAATGTGCATAACATCCAAACTGTGTCGTAGCAAATTAGATTCCCAATAAGGAAGAGTGAAAAATATGCTTCTCTTCCGCCATTGCATAGGTTGCGTATCAGATGTCCCACGAGATCGTCGTCCCAATCGTTCGGGATCCACACTCTTACCAAACTCGATGAACATCTTCTAACTGCCGCAAAATATCCATACCAGACAAAGTAACAGGAGGATCTCTCTTCTCCTGTTTCCCATCGAAGCGAATCCGTTGCAATCTAAGTCTGTGCTTGGAATCAAGGAACCGTCGATGTCCTATGAAGCACCACTTGCGACTGTGTGGAAGGCGACATGGCACAGAATCAAAATTGCACTCAGGACAGGCCAACCCAGTATGCACATTCCAGCCAGACAAAGTTCCCAAACCGGGAAAATCACTTATTGTCCACATCAAGGCTGCACGGAGATTGAATAGTTGCTTGTCATGTGAGTCATATGCCTCAACACCATTCGTCCATAGGTCGATCAATTCGTGTATCAACGGTTGCAGGTATACGTCAATATCATTTCCTGGTGCTTTCTTGCCAGGAATGATCATGGAAAGCAAAAAGGAGCTCTGCTTCATGCACATCCAAGGTGGTAGATTGTATGGAATTAACACCACCGGCCAGATACTGTAACTTGTGCTCATGTTTCCGAAGGGATTAAAACCATCGGTTGCCAATGCAAGACGTACATTTCTAGGATCATTGGCAAAGTCTGGAAATTTCGCATCAAACGCTTTCCACGCCTCCGAGTCTCGTGGGTGCCTTAACCTACCATCTAGGTTTCCTCAGTCGCGTGCCACCTCATGTGCTGAGCCATTTTTGATGACATATACATTCTTTGCAACCGTGGTTTCAAAGGAAAGTATCTAAGAAAATAATATATTAAAAATTTAAAATACCGAATATTTAAATACTAAATATTGACTCAATTTAAAAAATTGATGACATAATCAATTGTTTTAAGAATTTCAAATATCGAATATTTTTAGAGACGGAACAAGTAACACGCTGTAATAATTTGTACCTGAGAATTTTGGCCGGTTTCTTCTTTTGCTTCTTGCCCTTCCGTACCGACTTATAGCGTGACGTCTTGCATCTCGTACAAATCTCTTTGTTGGCATCATCTCCCCAGTATAGCATACAGTCGTTTGGGCATGCATCTATCTTCTTATAGTTCAAGCCAAGCTTGTTAATAATCTTTTTTGCTTCGTAAAAAGATGGAGGGAATTCAGCTTGGGGGAAAGCATCTCCCAGTAATTCCAGCAACATAGACATCGCCTTGTCAGTCATACCGCACAAGCATTTGATGTGATACAGCCTCACCAAGAATGACAACTTCGAATACTTTGTACACCCAGAATAAAGAGGCTTGTCAGCTTCGGTCATGAGGTCAAAAAATTCCCGAGCAGTTTCGTTTCTTAGAAACTCCGGTTGAGGTCCCTCTACTTCATCTTCGTTGGGATTCGAGCTTTCGTGAACACCAAAAGCATCACGCACAGCATCATTCACGGCATCGGCTTCATCCACTCGAACTCCCATCCGTGAAACTACTGGAACTGACTCAGCACCCATATCTAGCCGTTCCCCATGTAGTTGCCAAAATACGTACTCTCGCGGAAAAGGCTTAAAGATTAAATGTTCCCTAACAATATCTTTGGGATGCCACTTTTTGAAATTACATTTAGGACAGGGACACTGAATCTTACCATTTACGGCAGCATTGGCGAAAGCAAAATCCAAGAAATAGTTTAGACCAGCCAAGTATTGCGGAGTCGACCGGTGCAAGTTGATCCACGACCTATCCATCACTAATATGCTCAAATTTCGTGAAAATATGACACAGAAGCTCAAAGAGAAGTTAAAATGAATTCAGTTGGAGTGCTTCAGCTTATAAAGGAGGCTGGAGGAACGGTCATTTTTTTGTAGCGGTTACAAAACCGCTACAAATTTGTAGCGGTTTTAACGGAAATTTTCAATTTCCAGCGGTTATTAACCGCTAGAAATTCTAAATATCGGTTACAACCGATAGAAATTTCTAGCGGTTTAACGGGAATTTTTTTCTC